>NW_023494791.1:37566685-37764185 GCF_904425465.1 Colossoma macropomum
ATTTACACACAATGTAAAAGGCAAATTTTCAAATTATGTCAAAAACTGAAACAAGAATGGAGATACGAGGTTTTGTTCCGACAGCAGCGATTTGTTACAAATTTGGTGATACTGGGTGATACTGACCGCTTGGCTGAATACCGTGTCTCGTCTCTGCTGGAGCTGAAGGCCATGGGGAGTGCTGCACGCTGCCTCCTGTAGAAGCACGAAAGTCATGGACTTGCTGGCTCTCTCGGCCACCTCGCTCACGCAATCCTTCAGGGCCACCACCAGAGGACTGAGCTGATCCCTCCAGTCTGCGGCTAACACAGAGAGAGAGGGAGAGAGACAGTGTTTTATATTACCTACATTAGTGTTTTATATTAAGAAATGAAAACAGTGATAACAAAAGCACAGTGTAATTTTCTATGTCACAGCTGACTGAAACAAGCAGAGAAACTCTGTGAAAAGTATGGACTGTAAACTTTCAATCCATACCACATTTAAAGCTTGTACATAGAAAATATTTCATTAGGATTTGCTTCTTTTGCTATAAACACACACTTATTTGCTACACACTCACCAAAACAAACTGAAAAAAGACAGTATAGACTTGAACCTGTTAATACAGAATGTAAATCACCTGTAAATGTAGTTGACATATCCACGCTCCACTCACAGATATGCTCTATGTAGCTACTGTTGGCTAAGGTTAAATAAAAAAATAAAAATATTTTTTTTCCATATCCATTGGCCATACTACCACCTCCCCTGCAAAGGCAATAACTCGTCCTTTATTTTTAATGTTATTGTCGTTCATAATAGTGTGGATGCCATACGAAGTACTGCGAGTAGTGGTGATGCTGAGTACCCCACCCACCCACTTCTCACTAGGTTGAATGCCATTTTTCCAACATTCTGTAAAATGCTTGCTGTCTTTACATGCTCATGTCACGTGTAGTCTTTAGCAAAGCACGCATGAGAAAATGTTTTCACTACCAAAAGTAAGTAATCTGGCTGCCGTTGAGGGCCAATATCTTACATGACATTCACCAAGTTTTGATTGAGCTCTCTTTGAATACTCTTTCCACAAACTTCCATCATCAGATTCATCTGCTTGGAGAAAAGATCTGACGCCCAACCTTCATTAAAACATTCTTCCGCACATGACAACCAAAAAAAAAAAGTGACTACCAGGATAAAGAAATAAATGCTCGAAGACACCTGTAATCATTAGAAAATGGAATAGGAAAGCAGATCTGGAGGCCTGAATAACTGGAGGTAATCTTATCCACACTAAGCCTACCATAAACTGCACATCAAAACTGACAGCAAGTCACTCTTCCCTGTTAAACTGGCTTTGAGTAATGTTAGATCACTGTCTAATAAGAGATTTATCATGACTTATTTGTTGGCCTTGCTGCGGCATGTAAGAATCACTGTAGTTGCTTTCCAGTAAATCTAGAGTAAAGGAGATTTTCCAGTTTTAAAAGTTTGGTTTTTAGGGTTTCATGTGACAAACCAGTTTTACGTATCATTGTGTATCGCCCTGCAAACTCTACCAGTTTCTAACAGAGTATTTTGAATTGTTGTCATCTGTGACACTGTCATCTGTAATGATCCGATTTTACTAGCTAGCGAGTGTAACATCCGTGAGTTTCAAACATTATGGAATCTTTTAATTTTTCACAAGATATTAAAGTTTCAACCAATAGTTGAATGGTTATACTTAGGATCTATTTTTCACAAATCCAATACCAAAAAAGTTGGGACAATATGTTAAATGTCAATCAAAACAGAAAGCGGTGATTAATAAGATTCTATTTGACCTATACTAAATTGAAAACAGTACTAAGTTACAATATTTGATAAATTTGTTCCATATTTGTTCCAGAAAATTTGAGAGAATATTTACTACTGTTTTGCATGAAGTGTGCTTTTAATAGTTAATAAACGTTCAGGGACTAAAGACACAAACTGATCCGGTTTTGAAGGCAGAATTGTGCTATTCCTCGGTTATACAGGTCTTCAGCTGTGCAACAGTATGAAGCCTTCGTTATCACTTCATAATGCACCACATGTTTTCAACAGGAAACAGACAGCCCAGTCTAGCACGTGCACCCTCTCACTACACAGACATGCTGATGTAACTTGTGCAGAAATAAGAAGTTGAAATAAGCATGGATATCCCTGAAAAAGACGGTGTCTAAAGGCATATGTTGCTCCAAAATGTGTACATATCTTTCAGTGTTAATAGTGCTTTAACAGATGAGCAAGTTACCCTTGCCATAAGCAGTAATAAATCCCTACACCATGACAGACCCTGGCTTTTACACTTCATACTAGTAACTATCTGGAAGGTTCTTCACTGCTTTAGCCTGGAGAACACAACATCCATTATTTCCTTAAAGAACGAGAAAGGTTTGTTGGTTGTTAAAGCCAGCACTGCAAACCCTTGCCTTTGTTCATTCTTGAATTTTTAATAATGAGTCACTTAGTGCATCCATTACCCAGCCTACTCACATAAATGACTTGGTAAAACATTTTAACAATGTATGCTCTGCTGTGTTAGACACGACTCTGCCTGTTAAAACCTGGATCAAGCCTTTAGTGAATTCCTCTTGGTTAAACAGTGACATTATTTCTCCAGTGTCAATGCAGACAAGCCAAATGTAGGTGTAAACAGTCTAAATTGCTTGTGCATCTGATACATGCAGCTGAAACATTTGTTGACTTTTTACAATCACTGGTTAGAAATGCAAATGTTGCTTAATTTAGTAATCTGATTACTGATGCCAGCATAATCCAATGTTTTTATTCTGTATATTGACCTTCTTGTAAGTGATGGCCCTTCTTGTTCCTGGTTCCTGTTTCAATTGATTATGAACAATTCTTACATTTTTCTAACATTAACAGGATCAGAGATAATAAATCTCTATGCACTTTTCTGGACATACCCTGCCTGAGCTGTGATGTAGTAACAACTGTGCAACACTTACATCGATCTTCTAGTCCCTTTGATCCCAACTAAATTCTTTAAAAAAGGTGTTGAGATCTGTAGCGCTTTACCTGCAAGCTAGTGTAGATGAATCTCTCATTTCAGGTTGTGTCCCTGACTATTCTAAAATAGCACAGGGGTGCGGGCTGGTGGGGGGCAAACCACATTTTTGTAAAATTTCAATCTGATTTTTAGCTGGGACATGGTACTGAGACTGCCCTTCTTAAAGTCTTAAATGGTGTTTTAATGCTGTCGGACTCCATTTTTCTATTCTGGTTTTATTAGGCTTCAGTGCAGCCTCTGACACAACTGACTATGGTATTCTGATTAAAAGGCTCACATTATGGGTTGGTATATCAGGAGCTACCCTTGAATGATTTATCTCATACTTAACAAATAGGAGATTTGCTGTGTCTGTTAGTGACATGATGTTCTTTACTGATGCTTTAAACTATGGCGTGCCTCTGGGGTCTATCCTGGGGCAGATATCATTTTCCCTCTATATACTTCACTTAGGTGGTTTTTGTATTTTAATTTTTATGCTGATGACAAACAGTTGTACTGGTGTACTGGTATAAGACATAATTTTAGTCAGTTTGTCAATCTGACTGAATGTCAGGCAGCTATTAAGAACTGGATGCCTCTCAACTTTCTTAATTACTATGAAATTTGTTTAGTCTTGCTTTTTTCATTTAAAAACATTGCTAACTTCAGAAGTGTCCTGTCTTTTAAAGATACTGAAACATTGTTCATGCTTTTATTTCATCCTGCCTGGATTACTGCAATGCGCTGTTCATTTGTCTCAGTCTGACTTGCCTTCAGCAGGTTGAAAATGCTGCAGCCTGTCTCCTCATGATGACAGAATAAAAAAACACCTGTGTTAGTTTCTCTTCAGTTGTACCTTCAGTAAATTTTAGGATTGATTTTTAAATTATGGTTCTCACTTATCAGACACTGCATGGTGATGCCCGAAATATATTTGAGTTGTTGTCTCCATATAATAGTATAAGGATGTTTTGTTCATCTAGTTGGAACCTACTAGACTTTCTAAAAACAAAGATAAAATGAAAAGGAGTTGGGGTCTTTGCTGTCTATGCTCCCTTCCCTGGGACTCTTCCTCTGAACATTAGACTGTCTGGCTCAGTGCATGTTTTAAGAAGAGTCTTAAAACTTAGTTTTATTCTCTCATCTTAGTTCGTTTTAATATTTGTATGGTAATTTTTAGCTCTTTGTTTAATAATTCATATTTTATCTTTTAGTATTTTCTGTGTGTTTTTGTGGATCTTTTTTTTATATGCATGTTTTGTTTTATATGCATGTTTTTTTTTGCTCCAATAACTTTTACTATTTCTCTTTATTTTAACTATTTTATCTTTCCTTGTGAAATAGTTTGTGGCTTTTGTCTAGAAAAGTCCTATAAAAAATAAAAACTCATTTTTTTACTTACTCACTTAGGTTGTGTGCATTTACACATTTTCACAGAGAGGTCTCTAAATAAATCTAGCTAAGTTTGAAGTACTTACAAACAACAATTCTGCACAAAAGCTCCATAGGTACCCATTAATTTTGGACTGGTCGAAGAGCACCCTCTAGTGTCTCACAAATCCAGAAGACATTACTGAGTGGCAGCTCTCCTCGCCAGAAATTCCCTGGCTAAACTGCCAACATTAGCACAGAAATTCTTGGCTTGCAAACTAGAAACATTAGTATGTTCACTTAAAGACAACACATTTTGTGTTAAAAGTTGCAAAATGTGTTGTCTTTAAGTGAACATACTAATGTTTCTTAACATTTTTTTCTGTGCTCAGTTGCGACAACACTTTTGGTGTTACTTTTGACATAGAATGTGTTAAAACAGAAAACAATATGACCCGGGTTTGAACTGTGGAGCACTTGGGGGGTCCATTGATGGAAAGTCTTACTATGAGATAATCTATGTATTGATGATTACTATTTTCACAATGTATTTTGTTAGGTTTACCCCTGTAGTTCTCCACAGGTTTTATTAGTCAGCTGTCTTTTAACGTCAGTATAAGTTATCAAAGTTAATAGAAATGATATAAATGATTTTTACACTGAAGGCTGCCGCATTCAGCACATGCTGCGTCGAGCAGTGTCCAAAATTAGACACGAGGTGGTGCTCGGTGATGGTGATGTTCAAATTTATTCAACGTCTCTAAAGCATGACACTCAATATTATGCCATTACAGCTTTAAATTAAACCCAGAAAGAGACCACGGAAAGCCATAGTAGATCACAGGTGGCAAAAAATTTACTCTGAGAAAGACAGTAAAGTCTTTTAAACTGCAACAAACACACTTATGGTCTGTTACCAACTTTACAGCCTAGTTGTCCAGCTTGAAAAAGGTTTGTGAAGAGTTATTAGTGATACGAAATCTGATATATTCACAGTTTTAATCCATTAAATTTAGTGTAAAAATATATAGGTTGCTGCACAAAAATACATGTAAGCTAATGTGAATGTTACCTGCATGCCCTCAAACAGAAATGAAAACGCTTTGCTGAAAAAAACATAATTGTTAGCTTCTAGCATGGTATGACATTTATTTTCTCTTTACTTAGTCTTCATAGCTGTTGCTGACAACGGTATCTAAGGATTCTCAGCAGTTTGAGATGCACTCAAGCATTAAGCTTCTGCAGTTCTGAACTGGAGCGATGCAGCTTGGTGCACTAAACTGTATGGTTACGTAAGGAACTTGGGTTGGATGTGTTTACAGTTTGTCCAAGGTGAGGTTTTCTCATGTTAAACAAGATGTAAACATAGAAAAGACGACAGTCACTTCTATGCAAGGACGTTCATTTTGATAGACAATTCACTTTTTAATGGAAATAACAGTTATAGGGGGTCCATTTACTCTTATGGGAGGTCTGGGACCCCCCCTCAGCGCCTCCTTAATTCAAACCCTGAAAATGACATAAAATATGTTAAAACGGGTAACACAGAAAAAAGTGTTGATATTTAAAGGGCCTGTATTTGACATTTTTCATGCATTTCATTTTTTTCCTTCAGGTCTACTTTTGTATTTTTGCTACTTTTTCCATTTGTGTGGTTTGATGTACAAAAAAACAGCCATTATTCATTTTACATATTACAGTATTTGCTAACAAAAACAGCCTGGGATATAGAGTTAACCCTGAGAATGAAACAGGCTGCTATTGTTACTGATATATGTAAATGTATTAGTTTTCATCATAAATACAGTGAAATCGAAAGAGACTGTTTTAGTAGCTAAGTCTCCATATAAGGACCATAAGTGGCTGATAAGTGAATGATTTCAGGATTTCATGAAAACACACCACTTTTCAGAGTGTAGAGAAAACAGTAAAACACCTAAAGGTTCTTCGCCTACAGAGAACATTTAGGATGTTATGTTATCTTTGAGGTGGCAGAAACAAACCATTAACACATCATGCAACCAAGGACATGCTCAGGACTAAGGTTCTGCTGATGACCACTAGATGGCAGCACAGCCTAACAGCTGCGCGAAGCAGTGTTTATGCGCTGATGATGAACACCTCTCAAATCAAAGCTCAGTGCTGGAGGTCAAGCGCTCAGTTTTCACTCCCCTCAATTACAGCACTCCCCCGCTGACAGCTAATGTCATCAGGCCGCTCCTAAAGCCTCTCTACTCGGTTTCACCCCCACATGGGCGCTGATAAAACCAATGTCTTATCTCACTGTCTGACAGTGTGTGGATGTGTGTTTGTGGCAGTTGACAATGTCAGAACGTCTGCTGACCTTTCTACAGAGGTGGTGAATGTAATAATTGCTAGCTGGGTTTGATGTCTTGGAGGTTAGATAAAAGCATCATCTTTTCACCTTCATAATATTCCTCTGCATGTTTGTAGTATACAAATCAAACATTTAGTAGAATTGTTTGTACAGCATAAAAGTGCCCACACACTGCCTCTGAATGGGCACTATGCCTTTCTGCTCATTTGAACATACAGACAGAGATAACGAGGAGGAGGAGGAGAGAGAAAAATGCTCAGCAGATCATTCAATGCCTGTGTAGCCCTGAATACAGAAGAGTGGAGAAAACAAGAGATAAAATTGTCCATCCTTTAATACATGCCCTTTATGAATTCCACAGAGTTTAATTTCTCCTCTCTTCCAAGCAGCTGCATTTGAACTTTACTGCTAGCGGCCATCCCGCAAAGAGGCCGCTTGAACAAATAAAACCAATCTCAGTCTCCGCTGCCTCGCAAAATTTGCAGTCACATAAGGGAAGATGATCTGAAGTGTTGAGCTTGTCTTAAAAAGTGCAGGAAAATAGAAGAGAGATGCAATAAAAGTGAAAACAGAGGCAACAAGGATTGTAGACAAAATAATAGGGGTGCAAGACAGCAGCCAGAATTGAGCTTTCTAATCAAAACAACCTCTGGAGAGGCTTTGGTACTTTACAAAAGGCTCCCAACCCTGACCTGCACTCCTGAAGGGGCATTCCAGCCTAAAACTAGCATTTATTATGTTACTTGTCATATTATGAGGTACTTGTAGCGCAGCGTTGTATCCCTCAGCCTCATCGGTTTGACAGAATTCACAACTTTGCATCATTTTTGTGTTTTTGCACTACAATACCCAGCATGCATTACATAAATACATCATACAATCATTAGGAATAAAAAACATCCTGACACCTAGTATAGCCGCTGATGTAGAGGCTAGTAAACATGACATGATATTCGGGTTGCTCTGAGCACTGACAGTACCTGCATTCAAAGGTTTTTCAAAGGTTCTTCCTACCTTCAAGTTACATCATCAGAAGGGTTTTCCTGGTCTTTAAGCCAGCAAATCTCGCTCTAGAGACTACGTGAGGTGCTGTTCCGTGAGGTGCTGTTACATGAGGCGAGCCAGCAGATGTAGAGATTAATTTTTCATTTTGGCCAGAGTGTCTCTTTAAATATAAATCAGCAGAAACACTTCTGGTTCCCTAAAGAACCTTACAATGGATGGTTCTTTAAAGAACTATTTTCGAGATGAAGAAGATGTTTAGAGTTTAAAGAATCTCCACATGATGTAAAGGTTCAATACCAATTAAAGGTTTTTCCTACAGCCATACATCCGAGCCAAGGACCACTCAGGACCCTTCGTTCTAAGACTGGGTTACCCTTGACCTGCGGTGGCTCTTCAGAAAGGCCTAATGAGCTGGATCAGGTGTGTTAGAGCAGGAAATTCACCTCCTTAATTAATTATCAGGTGTTAATCTACAGTAAGCCGTATAAGGGAGCTGGCTCTTACCAGGATTGTGGGAGGTGATGACATCAGCGAGTGCCTGGTCAGGAGTGGAATCCTGTTTGTTGTTGTCCTGCTCCTGTAGTTTGTCCACCACAGCGATGACACAGTTCAGACTCTTCGCCACGTTGGCCCACACCCTATCCTAGAGAGGCCACAACGAGAGTTAGAGCCAGGCTGATTCAAACTGAGACACAGCTGTATGGGTTGTGTTTTCAGATTAGCTTTAATAAGCTTTAAATCCTAAAGAAAAGTGTTATCTTGTGAACTGTTTTTTAAGTCTAAGACTGAAGGGCAAATCCACCGATTTTTCAAAATGTCTGCATAATTCAATGGATGAGATGTAAACAGTCATGCAGAGTGGTTGGACCATTGTAAATAAACAAACAAACTCTTTGCACTTCTTCACTCCTTCTTTAGAGTCGTGGTAATAAGAACCAAGGGTTTTTATGTCTATAGAAATGTAGCCATTATATTTACTATCCATATCTGTAATTTTGATAAGGGTACCATAGTTGTAAATTTGACAAATCAAGTTTTCTTTGGATACTGCTTTGCCTTTTGCATGTTCACAATACCCTGGATCTGAAAAGTATGTTTTAGGTCAAAATCTTACCTCAGAACTACCATAAAACAATGTCTCAGGCATCAGATCGTGCATTTGAAACCACGCATTTCTGTACGGTGACATTCTGACTCGTCAATAATGGTGCATTTCAGACCAAACCACTGTATTACATCTAAATGAATTATTTATTCAGTAATTTTGAAAAGCTGGTGGGAATTCTCCTTTACGTCTCTTAGCCGCTATGTTTCTTCTTAAATGGAATATATTTGATTTCCTTCAAAAAGAAAGCACTTTTTGTCCTAAGCATTAGCATTAGGCTGCACAAACCAAACACACTGGTTAATCAATAATAAATGTGACGTATTTGAATATCGGCCTGTATAATTTCATTGGATAACACATAGACCATTAAAAACCCACAGACATACTAAGCTTGGACAATACTGAGATTAACAAAAGACTAACAAATTATAAACTGGTCAGCAGTCCACTATATCCTACACCATATCTGATATACAAATGTTATAAAATCAAAATAAACCCCATAATCCACATTTCTTACAGCTCTCTGCAGTAAAGTAACCAGCAAACTGAGACTTGAGACATCAGATGAACTAATTATCTGAATTACAATCTTCATTCCACCCTGAAACCTCTTACTAATGCTTGTAACAGAGGAAATATTGAGCAACAATTGAGCAATGTCAAAAAAACAAAAGTGTAACTGTGTCTCTTCTCAGTCACAACATTAATACAAGTGCAGCCCAAATTTGCCCACATGTGTGTGCCACATTGGACTGGACAGTTGGCCAGCACTACAGAGATCCATAATTCCTTAAAGCAGCGTGTTTTAGGTCATCGGCTCTCTGGTGTTCCCTCTCTCCATCTTCGAGACCATGCATATCCCCCGTGGTCCTGGGCTTGTTATTTTTCCATTGCACCTACAAATTTCCACGCTCGCCCATGTCTCTTGTCCTTGTGCCGCAAGAGTAATTAGGCTACCCATAGCGTTAAGTATAATAACACACTCTGTGTGTCCTTTGTTTCTTTTTCTTTTCAGGGACCGTTTTCTTTTTTGCTTTTTTCCCCCTCTTTTTCCACTTCTAAGCTGCACTCAAAGGCAAGCGAGTCATTTCATCATTGATTAGAGATTGTTGTCTTAGCTTTGCTGCTAATCCCCTGCTGTTAACCATGGCTATGACACTGATAGGCAGGCAAACAAGAACACACACACACACACACACACCATACACTCACTGGAGAATGCAATTAGAGGAGTAAGATGCCAGACACCAACTTCTAATATCCACTTGTCTGTGGCCAGTAGTGAGTGAGAGTACCAAGAAAGCTTCTCTTGCCTACCCTCTTTGTGCTCCTTGATACCACACAGAAAGTTTTCAAACTTCCACCCGGCAGCTGTGGCGCCCGTTAAGGCTTTTTAATGAACAGTTTTCACGGCCGCTGCTGCAAGCGAGCCTGTCGCCGGAGGCATGATCGCTGACCCGTTCTCCTGCCTCCATGGAGACGACGAGAACTTTCAAAAAGTCTCACCGACTATTTCCTTCTTTCTTCCTGAAACCTTTAGCGCACACTCAAAACCCCTAAACACTATGGACCGAAGAACAGGGGGCCACCTGGGCCTCGGTCTGACCTATATGTTATATCATGGGCTGAAGAACTTTCGCTAATCTATCACTGTATAAAACTAGTGTATATCTATAAAGTGTATATATATTGTCCAAAAGTTTGTAGACAACTGCTCATTCATTCGTTTCTTCTAAAACCAAGGGTATTAATAGAGATTTTGTTCCCTTTCTGCAGTAACTCTTCTGGGAAGCCTTTACAATGGAACACTGCAGTGAGGATTTGATTGCATTCAGCCATAATAGCATTAGTGAGGTCAGGTACTGAATTTAGATGATTACTTCTGGATCACTCCAACTTATCCCAAACGTATTGGATGGAGCTTCATCACTCCAGAGAATGCAGTTCTACTGCTCCACAGCCCAATGCTTAGGGACTTTATACCCTTTTAGCCGCCGTTTAATATCGGGCGTGGTGATCTTAGACCTATGTGCGGGTGCTCCAGAGTGTCCCATTTTACTGGCAATGTATTTCTATGGAGATTATACAAGTGGTGTATGTGCAATTAAACCCACCTCAAAGTAGCTGAATTCACTATGTCTGGATACATTTGGACATCTAAATCCACATAGTGACAAATTACATTACAACTCTAGAAGCAGATGGTATTTGATGTTGAACGCAGCAACACAGGCTATAATGAAACAACACTGACTAAAGAATGGCGCCTGCAAAACAGTAATCAACTGGCATATGAAAATACACTCTGCTTTCTATGCTAAACACAAAGACCCCCCACCCCACGACCCTGAGAAAGTCTGAACATCGCTCATACATACAGGAGAATACTACTAGGGATGGACCGTTCAGTGTTTTTGGAGCCAATACCAATTGCCCTTGCATTATCGGCCGATAGATGATAGTGATCGAGGGCGGGGCCGAACTGTTAAGGTCTATTCACACCTAATATTTCTAAGTTCTATTTGGATGATTTTAATGTAGTAGGACTTTCACACCAAGATTGAAGCGTTTTTCTGTCTAATTACTCTCAAAACTTTTTTCCTTTAAGCACTGCAACTAAACGGTGCTTACACTGGGTACATCCCATTCTACAAAAGAAACGTAGGGAGCCCCACTACCTCTTACAAGAGCTAGCTGAAGCTGCATGATGAGCGATTCTGCAGGTATTTCCACAGGTCAGTGGGGGAGTTTGAGGCTCTGCCTGCGCTTGATGCTCCTTCGGTTAAATACAGCCACTTTAACACAGCCATACACAGCCTTCCAGCTCTTGTATTTCCATCTAGCGTTTGAACGAGGAACTGCAGGGTCCTGTGACCAAGGAGCCTCACAAAGGGCTGCAGCAATCCTTAAATATGGCTCATTAGTTTTATGTAACTAATCAGTTTTTAGGATCAGCTTAGAGAAATATTGATCGCCGATTGCATATTTGGGCTGAAAACCATCTGATACCGGTACATAGCCAATCGGTCGGTCCTTATATAAACACTACCAGAGAATACAGAAGAAGTGAAGTGTAAACTTGCCCATTCCTCCTCATCATACTCCTTGTGGTGGGGGATGTCCTGTCGTTTAGGAGGTGGTGGATTTTCCCTTTTAGGGGGAGATTGAGATCCGGCCACATTGTTGCAGACAACAGCGTCTGGCTCTGGGGTCTGGTTTGGGTTTGGGCTCTGGTTTTGGGTTGGGGTTGAGTGAGCCTCAGGCTGACTGGACGTCTGGCTCTTGCTGACGTAGCCGGGCCGCGCAGCGTGGAGCGCCAAGAGAGCACTCTTCACCAACTCATCCTTCAGAGCATGAACAAACTGCTCCGTCTGCAAAGAGAGAGAGAGAGAGAGAGAGAGAGAGAGAGAGAGAGAGAGACATCCTTCAATTCTGTATCTTAATAATAACACAATAAATATGCACTGTGCTCCATGTATGTACTGAATAATAAGTCTTAGGATGTGAACATATCAATAAGCCCATAGCCAAACCCAAACGTTGGGCTGGTGTGCTATATGATTGTTGGAGGTCTCTAGAACGTCCACGGACCGCTCACACTAGAATGTTCTAGAATGTTTATTCATTCAGATTGATCTAAAAAGTTCTCCCCAACTCACACCACATTTTCCTCTAATTTTACTACCATTCATGCTATTTTAGAACGTCCTAAATGGTTCTCTCCAAACTCAAATTATTCTAGAATGTTCTCCCTCATTCAGACTGTATTAGATTGCTCTCATCCCATTTACACTGTTTTACAATGTTCTCCTACCACTCACACTCCTCTACTATGTTCTCCCTTCATTGAGACTGTTCTAGAATGTTCTAGATTCAGAACATTGTAGAATGTTCTCCCCGCATTCACATTAATCTAGAATGTGACAGATGCCCATTCACACTGTTCTAGAATGTTCTCCTACCATTTACATCATTCTATGATGTTCCCCTCTCATTTATACTGCTCTAGAAAGTTGTCCCACTATTCACATTGCTCTAGAATGTTCTCTCAAAATCCACATTGTGCTAGAATGTTCTCCCACCATTCATATCATTCTATGATGTTCCCCCCTCATTTACACTGCTCTAGACAGTTCTCCCACTATTCACATTGTTCTAGAATGTTCTCTCACCATTCACATTGTTCTACAATGTTCACCTACTACATATGCTGTTCTAGAATGTTCTCCCCATTCAGACTATTCTAGGTTGATCTCACCCTATTGACAGTGTTTTACAATATTCTCCTACCACTCACACTGCTCTAGAATGGTCTCCCTTCAATCAGACTATTCTAGAATTTTCTCCCCTCATTCACATCGTTAAAATGTTCTCCTCCTTCAGTCATGCTGTTTTAGTGTTCTCCTATTGTTGATACAGACTCTAAATGTTCACCCTGCATTTACACTGTTCCAGAAAGTTCTCCTAGAATCATACTATTGTAGAAAGTTCTCCCCTCATTCATCTAGAATGTGAGGAATGTCCATTCACACTGTTCCACAAAGTTCACCTACCGTTCATGCTGTTCTACAATGTTCTCCCCATTCACACTTTCTAGATAGTTCCCTGCCACATTCGTACTGTTCTAGAATGATGTCCATGCATTCTTCCTGTTCTAGAATATTCCCCTATCACTTACAGTGTTCAAGAATGTTCATCCATCATCCATTTTGTTCTCAAATGGCTCCCCTTCATTCACATTGTTCTCAACTGTTCTTCCATCACTCACACTGCTCTGGAAAGTTGTCCTTCCATTCACGCTGTTCTAGAATGTTCTCAAAATTTACACTAACCTGGACGCTCCTCTCCCCACTCACAATGTTCTAGTGTGTTCTCCTACCATTCCCACTGTCCTAGAATGTTCTCCCCTCATTCACCTTGTTCTAGAACGATTTCTTTCATTTAAATTATTTTGCCCGTTAGTTCTCCCACCACTGACACTATTCTAGAAAGTTCTCCAACATACACATCATTCTACAATGTTCCCTCTCATTTACATTGCCCTAGACTGTTCTCCTCATTCATGTTTCTCCCATCACACACGCTGTTCTAGAATGCTCGCTGCATTCGCACTGTTGTACAATGTTCTCCCACCATGCACACTCTTCTAGAATGTTCTCCTAGCATTTGTACTTTTCAGGAACGTTCTCCCCCTAGTCACAGTGTTCTAGATTTGACTGGCACAAGTCTCTGATACTCAGATGTTTTCCTAACTCTGCATCTCATTGAAGTGCAGTGAAGAGGCCCACTGCGTCATGGTTCTGCGTTAGAGAGGGTGAATGGAAAACCATCAGCAGACTTCACACACACATCAAAACCGAGTAAGATGAGTGAGAGCCAGGGAGGGGGGGGGAGCGAGGGCGCAAGCAAAGAGAGGTGGAGGAGAGAAGAGATGAAAAAGTAAGAGATGAGCTGCTTCTTCTCAGGTGTGGTGAACCAAAACAACAGACAATTCAATTACTGCCATGTGAGGTGTCTCAGTAAAGAGGCACACTGAGAGACAGGCGAGAGAGACACTGAGAGAGAGACAGAGGTAGATAGAAGCAGAAACAGAGAGAGAGAGGGATATAACAGGCAAAGTGGAGAGAAGGGAAAGTAGCAGGCTGTACTGTAAGGCTGAAGCTCCAGCTGAGGGCTCCTGCTTGGCTGAGAAAGTGACAAGAGCCCTCAAGAATAATTGAGTTAGTCTCCCAATAAGCTACTCTATTATGTCCACTAATGCAAAACATGTGCGGAATGAAAGAAAGAGAAAGAACGCTGCACACACTTCCACAAAAAGCTCTCCAGCGCGGAGAGAAAATACAGGAGCAGAAGGAAGGAGGGAGGGGGGAGAGGCTAATAGAGCGAGAGAGAAGGAGAAGAGGACAGAGAATAAAAAGCTAGATACAACTGGTAAGTGAGATTCTGAAGATTCTCCACAAGAAGGAGCGATAAGCACTCAGGTAGCTTGTGTTTGCATCAAAAGGGAGGAAACTGGCATGAACCCAGACCGGCTGGATCTTTCTAATGTAGAAGTAGTCTTTGCACTAGGCCAGGTGTCGCAACCCAAATGTTAAGAAGAGCCATTTTGTCTTTTCAGCAAAAATCAAACCACTTTGGGAGCCACAACACTTTATGTTCATTTTACCATTTTGGCTGTAAATATGTCTCAGTATCAGACTTACTTTGCTCTGCTTTAAGCTTTAGCACAGCTTTTCTCGCATCTCCAGCAGGAAACACAAGTAGAAGAGTTTCTTGTAAAACGTCTTTCAACATTGTACTTTTTGCAAAGCTTCTCAGTCGCCAGCTTCTTGTTCAAATGTTCCTGTTCCACCTTAAATGGCGCCTTATGTGCCAAAATGTAACTGCTGCACCATTTAAAGTGGAATGGGAAAATTCTAATCAGAAGCTGGCGAATGAGTTAATGGCTTCAGCTATATGACTTTTTAGTGTTTGACAGTTTCCCGTTGCAGATTAAACATATGAGGAATCCAGCTGAGTGCTTATGAATGCAAATAAGTTCATTCGTCTCCAAATCATTGATGTCCGCCAAAGGGTGAATTAGCAGATATAGGCTATATTACTCCAGCATTTAAGACCATTTATTGTAAAAACTGTGTTTAAACGATCAGCAGAGCTTTATTTTACTGCAAAGGAGGATTATTTTATTTTTACCTACAAATCTAATTCAGCTGTGGAGCCTCAACAGGGCAGTAAAAGAGCCACATGTTACTGTAGACAGCTAAATAGGGCTCTTCATGAGTTAAGGGTCCCTAAAAATACAAATTTGATACAATTGTATGCAAAAGTATGTAAATTACATGACCTGTTGATGTTCTAAGGAAAAATAAGTTAACATATCCTTTAAAGAGAACACAGTTCTGCACTTCTGTTTATTTGCTGGGTTTCACATACTGGAGAAAAGAGATAAAATTTAGCCTGTGGAAAAATTATGGCACATTTTATATTTTGTTTTATTTTTTCTAATATGTATAATTCAGAAAATAAAAAGAAATTTTGCAGAAAATGTCTTAATTAAGTTTTTTTTTTTACTTATTTTAACTTAGAAACACATCACTTGACAAGGGTGTTCAAACCTTTGCATACGACTGTATTCATTGATGTTAAATAACCAGGGGTGGAAAGTACCGAAAATCCGTACTTAAGTAAAAATAGTGTTACTGTAGTGATAATTTACTTGAGTACAAGTCAATATATTACTAAAGGAAATTACTCAAGCAAAAATAAATATGTTGTTTATTGGAAAACTACTTGAGTAATTATGGGTTACTTTTTGTATATCCGCAATCACAATCTGAAAATATTTCTGAGTTGGCTTTGCTACATCACCGGAATTAAACCGCACAAACAAGACTGAAGCAAAACACGATACTGCAGGAGAAAAGTCATGAGATTAGACTAGATTAAGTGACCCTTATTGGACCCACAACGGGGAAACGTCACCTCCGCATTTAACCCATCGGTGCAGTGAAACACCACATACACACTAGTGAATGCACACACACTAGGGGGCAGTGAGCACACTTGCCCAGAGCGGTAGGCAGCCCTATCCACAGTGCCCAGGGAGCAGTTGGGGGTTAGGTGCCTTGCTCAAGGGCACTTCAGTCACGTGCTGTCGGTTCAGGGAATCACAGGGCTGGTTCCCTAACATCCAGCCCATGACTGACCAATCATGGAATGTTTTACTAGTGCACATTTACATATCTTCCTCTAAACTGTGTAAGACATTTAAATAAATGTCTCAAATAGTGCTAATTGCTAAATCCCATTCAAAACGTATGTAATTCTCTGGCTGTATTCAATATGTCTCAAGAGAAATGGTGTAATAGCCTAGTTACAACACTGATACATTTTTTTTAAAAACATTAATGAATCTGGGCCCCGATTCATAATCATCAAGCCTTTTGCGGATTGAATTATGGTGCAGTAGAGCCGTGCCATCCCTTTTCATTAACTGATTTAATTAATTGAATAATTGAGATGTGATTTAATTTGATTTCTTAATATATACCTATTATATATAATTTGGAGGGGGAATTCAGGTGGATACATTTTTAAAAAATCTATTTCTCTCATCCCAAAACAAATAATCTTAATAAGTCCATGAACATCTCCTGTTATCATATATGCAAAGAGGAGAGTTTAATTCCAAACATATTGTACATGTCACTGGTTTTACACCAGTGACTGTGACTCCAATGACATTCTGGTTAAAATTGAGGATTTTGTAAATTGGCTGACTCATTGGTCGTCAGGTGACCTTGTGCAACTATTTAAAATCAGTAGTAAAAATGATAAATGACATTATTTTGACAAAAATTTAATTACCCAGCCATTAAAGCACATAACACTGGTGACACATAGGAGTTATGTGCTGCCAAAATTATTAATAAATGAATGAAATGTAATGAGCGAGTGTGACTTGCCTTCTCATGCCTTGAGATGCTTCCTCTCTGATGGGCCTTGACCCAAAGAAGCAGTTTAATAGAGCTGAAAATACTGTGTTAAAATGAAATATAAGATTCCTGATAACATCAGTGACCAAAATCTGTGACAAATGAACAAACATGATTCTGTTTTATACAAATTCCTAAGTTAAACCTCTTAAAATATTGTTATATTGTATTGTATTGTAAAATATTGTATTATTAAAATTCTCAAATGTTGAAAATTGTTTTTGTGATGAGCTGTTTTACAGAGCGACCATGAAACAGGATAAAAAAAGAAAAATCTGAGAAATCATAAGGGTAAAGTATAATTTAATCTTAGGTCAACTGTGTTAGGTGTGTGTGTGTGAATGTGTGTGTGTGTGTGTGTGTGTGTGTGTGTGAATGTGTGTGTGTGTGTGTGTGTGTGTGTGTGTGTGTGCGAATTGAATTGTTTAAATCACATCTAGCTGGGTCAACTGCTACGAATCACTGCAGCAGTAATACTGCTAGCTGAAAGCAAAAGAGGACCACAATTCTACTGTGTAACAGTCACAGTGTATTTTCATACATTCAGCAGTCAGTGTGCATTTATTCACAGAAAAGTTGTGTAGATCGTATTCAGCACAAAGGCCTATCAAAGTGGATCAGAGTCCGTGAGTTGTAGGGTGGACAAGCCCAAGTCAGCAGCGTGTCACGATATGGCTGAGTTCAGGGCACATTGAGCTGCAGAAACAGGCCCGTTCAGCTCTTTTCCATAACTGGCTGGGGCAGTGAGGTTCATCTATTTCTGGCTGCGAAGTCTCGCACTGTCTGAGGAACATTCCAGAGAGGATCTTTCAAAGTCAGCCTGACTGATGAGTCGTAGTGATCTGAACATTCTTTGCCTTCATTAGGACTTTATTCTCAGCCCTGCATGTTGACACTGGACACAAATGAGGCTCTGGATGCAAAACCAGTTTTCAGTTTTTGACATAATTTGAAAACGCCTGTTGTCCTTTACTTTGTTTGTAAATTTCATGACGAATGAACCAAAAGAAACAGCCCAAAATGACTTGGAAAAACGTCTGGTTCCATTGACTTACATTAAAAGTAAAGAACGTTTTTTCGTTTTTTCAGACTATTAGACATTTGTCTGAATTTGGCTTCTTTAGTTTTGTACCGAAGCCATGAGGTTAACATAGCTAACAAATAATGGAAGCTTATAATCTACCAATTAGCATCCTAAACCATCATACACTTGCCTCAAAAAGTAATCTCAAACACTATATGACACTGTATATTTTATTAAAATAGACAAAAGCACAGACAAAATTTAGGCTTCAAGGGGTTTCTGCTACTACTGTGTTTAACTTTGCAAAATATAGCTAAACACAGTAGTAGCAGATTACAGATAACAGCACATCACTTGAGATTACTTAACAACTCGATGTGGTTTGAGGCAGTCGTCAGGTAATTTTGGTATGCGGTTGGTACACTGCTAAGTGGTGTCATAAACTTCCTTTACTTGTTAGTTAGCCATTGCACCAGGTCTTAACTAAGACAGACTTGACTGTTAAGCTGGTTGTAGCTAGTTTTTATAGAGAAATTCACATTCATTGCACCAACCAAAGTACACGCTAGTAAGACCAGTCTTAAGGAGTCTACACCCTGTCTTATTTGTACGATTTATTCAGACGACAAGAAATTAATTCGGGCATGTGTGTAACTAAAACCTTGCGCATCAAACGCAATTTTTGGTCAGCAAAAATGCACATTTTATTAGCTTCAGGTCGAGGCAAACTTTAGCCAGCGACATGAACTCCTTGACCAATCCTGGTTGTCTCCGCCGTTGGCATGACGACAACCAAGATGACAAACTGAATCAGTAATTAGAACTTTATCTCAAACGTTAAAAAGATCAGAATCTTTAAAAACAGCTCAAACTGAGCTACAAACATGGAATGTAGAAGCACTCAAAGTTTCAGCTTCTGAATGAAGCTCTTTACACTACTTTTACTTTTCCAAGCAAAGTAGTCAAAGATCACCATTTGTGCATTTTTTTGGTGCAAATAACTTAGCAAAATGCGTTGCATGCAGTGTATAAAGTTTTCGTACTTGAATATTTTACACTTTAATTTTGTTTATTCACATCAGATTCTGAACGTAATGACTTTTAGTGGTGCACATTCTTGTCAAAACATATGTAACAATGATGGCAACCTGGGTAACTAAGCAAAACTGCTGTCTGTAACCTACTACTGGCAACTTGCCAATTGATGCTACCAAAATAAAAAGGTAATAAAAGTCATTTTTCATGAGGGAAACTTGCATAGTGATTAAATTATAGAGTGTGCTTAAAGTCACACCGATGGATGAATGTCTTAACAGCTTAAATTTAACAAAAAAAAAAACAAAAGCAGACATGCAGGGGTTCGGGGTGGGCAGCTCCCAGCAGAATAGTCTTTCTCAACCTTTCTGAACAGTAACTACTCAAAGATGTAGTTTGGGGTTCGTGACCTCGATTTTTAGCCAAACTATCTCTTTAAATGAGTTTAACTGCAGAGCACGCACTCAATTTAATGGCCAGTCTGGTCTCAGAGCTGTGCCCTGGCCAGGCTGGTCTAATTTCTGATCTGTGATAATGCATTTTGGTGAAAGCCTGTCCTTGGATGATCTTGGACTGGCTCTTGGCACGCTCTGGGCACTGGCAGCAGGGAGGATCCAAACTCCTTAACCTTCGCTACTGCTGGACTTCAGCTGAATGGAGAAAAGTACAAGTCTGCACTTCGTGCTGCAGACTTCACGGCCTGTAGCTGTTCTGTAGTGACGGATGGGCCACTTGAGGTAAGAGAGCAATTCTGCGTGTGTAAGTGCTCTGACTTGACGTTGCACACATGCCTGTGTACAAGCACAGAGCCCAGAGGTGGGCAATATGGCATTTTCACAACACCATCACAACATTTTGCTTTTGTGAGGTTTGATAAGTTGGAATAGTTGGAATAAGTTGGAACAATGAACCAACAAAACAGAATTAAAACTGACATCAAAAGCTACTGCACAGCACTACATCCAATTAAACAGGACCAATTATGCTCTGAGAGGGATTTGAAGAACTTGTGTTCAAGGCAAACTGTCACACAGCTGTCTAAATCTCTTTTCAGGCATGAAACCCCCCATTGTAAGCGGTCTGGAGATATCGCTCCCAGCCCTACGGAGCAAATTTTGGTTCTAATTAAGCATGGTTAGGCACTCTGAGACCAAAATATCATGCTTGTATTTAAACTCTGGAATTGCTAATATTGTTAAAATCAATTGCTTTTCTCTGTGGTATCTGTGTGGATACAGCTAAGCCAGCTCTCCTATTAGTTAGGGCTTCAGGAACTGAACAGAAGTCCTAACACGTTAGATTACTATTAGCATAATTACAAAGTGACAGAGGAATCAATCAATCATGATTTCCAATAGATGGGATCAATTTCGCGACAAAACAAAATGCCACTCTAAGCCAGAGGTTGGCAACATGTGGCTCTTTTACTGCTCTGTTGCGTCTCCACAGCAGAATTAGATTTTTAGGTAAAAATAAAATAATCCTCCTTTGCAGTAAAATAAAGCTCTGCTGATCGTTCAAACACAGTTTTAGTAATAAATTGTCTTAAAGATTAAATGTTTAACTGCTAATTCACCAACCTTTAACCTTCAAGGTTGGCGCTGAGACTGCTGGTCACCATAGCAATGCAGAGAACAATCTAACCTAGCTAGTAGCTAACAAAAATACAAAGGAAAAGATTTAAGACAAACATCGATCATTTGGAGACGATCAACGCTTTTGGAAGCGCTCAGCTGGCTTCCTGATACGTTTCATCTGCAATGAGAAGCTGACAAATGCTCAGAAGTCTGAAGTTCAAAATTTTCCACTTTAAATGGTGCAGCAGTTGCATTCTGGCGCCTCAGGCACCATTTAAGGTGGAACAAGAAAATCCAAACAGCTGGTGAATGAGAAGCTGATTTAAGCCTGGTAAAAAGTCGATCATTGAGAGACATTTTACAAGAAACTATTCTACTTTTGTGGAAAAGTTTCTTGCTGAATACGCGAGAAAAGCAGCTATAGCTGAGTTAAAGCTTAAAGCAGAGCAAAGTAAGTCTGCGTTTTCGTTTGTATTATACTTTTAGCCTATACTAGGACATTAACACATACTGATAATTTACCGTCTTCAACAAAATGTTAAAATGCACACATAACATTGTGCCTCCCAAGGTGGAAATCCCAGCTATGTCACTGACTGTAAACACGGGTGGTAGTCTAATCAATGGTTTGTTAGAAACAGTCACTGTAAAACTGCTACAAGGTAAAATATACGCTAATATATCTGTCATGAGCTTCAAGTTAAACATGCAATGTCTGCTTCAATTGTCTGTGTTTAATCTAGACCTCCTAATAAATGTTCAAGCAAATCACTGTTCGTTTAGTGCTAACAGAGTACTAGAATCCCATAGGGATGCTAGCAGAAGATAGCACTATTGCTTTTTTTCCTGTGTTTTCACCACGTTTTGACATTTATATCTCAAACTGAAGGCCTAACTCTAACAATCACAGTTTGCCATCCAACTTTTAGTGATAATGATATCATATTGTCATATCGTCCACCCATTATGTATCCTATACACAGACTGACCCTGTCAAAGCCTCTGGTATCTCAAACACGTGCAGAGATCAACAGATGCAGGGAGACATACAAGCGTGAGGTTTTGTTTTAACAGAATCACACAATCAAATATTTAATCGGTCTGTATTGCTCTCTCTCTATCTCTCTTTCTCTCTCTCTCTCTCTCTCTGTCACACACATACACAGACATACATGCTGAGATTTCAATCAGGCTCTGTTGGCTGCGGTGGCGGCGGCTGGGTGGGCTCCCGTCTCTAATCAAGGCGGAGAGGAGCGGTGACAGAGAGAATGTACCAATTAAGGCAGCTGATTGGCCGCTATTCCGCCGAGGCAAAAACAATCTCTGTGCAGCAGATTGCACACTGACAGCACCAGATGTAATTCATTAATTGCGCTGATAAAACACCAAAGCCTCCAATCTGGCCATCCTGTGCACCCTGCCTTTGTTGGTTTTGGCGTGAGAAACAGACACACTGATGGCCATTTGTCAAGGCCCGTGTGGCCACTCAACTGTTCTTAATCCAGACATGACAGAAGATGATGCTGGTGAATCAAAATGAGATACTACAGCAGCATTCACAAGCCATGTCAGCTACTGTTCTTTCCAGCATGGATTACTGAGACTAATTCAACAGAGCAGCTCACCAAGCAAAAAACAGTTACAGGTACGTTACAGATTTAACCCTTTCTTGCCTTCCTACCCAGAGCTACAATAACAAGTGTTAGTGATTCGTGTTAGCTTTCTTTATTCCTTCTTTGATGGTCAGTTTCTGGCCACAGGGCAGCTCTTGACTGGATATTTCAGGGTGGTGTCCTACTTAGACCTGTAGCAACACCTCTGGTCTGTACAGTCATACCAGCACTACACATACTTCCATGTCAGTGTCACCGCTGTGCTGTGAACGATTCACCAGAAAATATCTGGTCAACAGTGGTCCTGTGGTCAGAAATTGGCCAGGGATAAATGGGTTAGAGGGAAACTGACAGACTGAGCATGACAACAGATGGTCTACAATTTGTAGTTGTAAAGCTATACAGGTAGTTGTTTATTATAAAGTGGCCAGTGAGTGGAAGCACAAGGAAGGTGTTTCTAATAAAGTGGCCAGTGAGTGGAAGTGCAAGGTAGGTATTTCTAATAAAATGGCCAGAGAATCAAGCACAAAGTAGGTGTTTCTAATAAAGTGGCCAGTGAGTGGAAGTACAAAGCAGGGTTTCAAATAAAGAGGCCAGTGAGTGGAAGTACAAGGTAGGGTTTCTAACAAAGTGGCCATAGAGTGGATGTACAAGGTAGATTTTTGTAATAAAGTGGCCTCTGAATGGACATGCAAGGTAGATGTTTCTAAAAAAGAAGTGAACAGCAAATGGCAGCACAAGGTAGGTGTTTCTAATAAAGTGGCCAGTGAGTGAATGGACAAGTTAGATGTTTCTAATTAAGTGCACAATGAATGAAGCAGAAAAAAGGTGTTTCTAGCGTTTCTAATAGAGTGGTCAGCGAGTGGAAGTACAAGGTGTGCTTCTAATAAAGTGGCCAGTTTGCACAGAGCCAGCTAGTGCAGTGGCAGGTACTCCTACCCTGCTATAAAGATAGATATGATACCTC
Organism: Colossoma macropomum; assembly: GCF_904425465.1. Taxonomy (NCBI): domain Eukaryota; kingdom Metazoa; phylum Chordata; class Actinopteri; order Characiformes; family Serrasalmidae; genus Colossoma; species Colossoma macropomum. The sequence goes on from NW_023494791.1 coordinate 37,590,244, forward strand.
TCCACTTGAAACCTTCACTATACCACTGTATGCTTGAAAACTGTCAAAAGCCATCAAAAAGTCATGACAGTTAGTGTCAGTTCATGACATCCGTCAGTCTTCTTTCATACAGTCAAATGTTGCCGGTGCCATGACCTTCTGTCGGCTGTTAGTTTCAGCTAACCTACTTACTAGGTCCAAAGTGTAACACCTGGTGCTTTGGCAGGGCTAATCACACACTGTCATAAAGATCCACTATGTTACAAACTGTCTTTGCCTTACCTTTTCAGCTAAGCTCTTGAGCGCCTCTCGCAGGCCGTGGCTGGAGCGCTGCTGTGCGGCCAGCAGCAGACGGTCAGCCAGTCCGGAGATGAGGGGTTGCAGCTGAGCTACAGTGCTCAGGATCTCCCTGGCCTTGGCTGTGTTCTCTGGAGAGTAGTAGATGCACTGATACGCTGTACTGTAGCTGTGAAAGGGGAGAGAAACAGAGGGAGGGAATGAATGGGAAAAAGTGGCGTGTGCTTCATAACAGCAAGGGTGTAGCTTTGGTTTTAGAGGGGGCTATGAAGTTCAAGCCCACTCTCCCCACACACACATGTACAGCTGAAAGCTATTATTAATAAATAATTATTAATAAGAATTCTTATTTTAGATGTTGGTTAACTTTATCTACACATATGTTTATATTATAATGTAAATATATTCTTATAATATGTAGTTCACTAGGCACCTGGAAATGGCTGCCTATTCAGATAAGCTAATGAGCTAACAGAGCTAACCAGTGTCACGCTGGATGCTGATGAGGACTCGCCGTCTACATAAGGTCTTTCTCCTCAGTGGATGATGTGCCAACATGTTATTTGTCAAAGAAGTATATTTTTCAGGTTTTTGGACCTGGCTAACATCAGCTAACGTACTTAGTCTAGGTAGTAATACAGCAGCGCTACCTCTCTCTTCTTGGTCACAGCATGTCTAGGCACTTGTGTTTCAGAGTGACAAAGTACAACATAACATACTAGCATATAGACCGGTCAGGCATAAAATTATGACCACCTCCTTGTTTTTACGCTCATTGTCCATTTTATCAGTTCCACTTACTGTATAGGTGCACTTTGTAGTTCAAAATTACAGACTGTAGTTCATCTGTTTCTCTGCATACTTTGTTAGCCCCCATTTACCCTGGTCTTCAGTGGTCATGACCCCCATGGACCCCTCACAGAGCAGGTACTATTTGGGTGGTGGATCTCAGCGCTGCAGTAACACTGACGTGGTGGTGTGTTAGTGTGTGGTGTGCTGGTACGTGTGGATCAGACACAGCAGTGCTGCTGGAGTTTTTAAACACTGTGTCCACTCACTGTCCACTCTATTAGACACTCCTATCTTGTCAGTCCACCTTGTAGATGTAAAGTCAGAGACGATATGTCATCTGCTGCTGCACAGTTTGTATGGGTCCTTCATCAGTGGTCAGAAGATGCCGCCCACAGGACACTGTTGGCTGGATATTTTTGGTTGGTGGACGATTCTCAGTCCAGCAGTGACACTGAGGTGTTTAAAAACTCCAGCAGCACTGCTGTGCCTGATCCACTCAGACCAGCGCAACACACATGAACACACCACCACCACATCAGTATTACTGCAGTGCTGAGAATGATCCACCACCCAAACAGTACCTGCTCTGTGAGGGTCTACGGGGGTCCTGACCACTGAAGAACAGGTTTAAAGGGGGCTAACAAAGTATGCAGAGAAACAGATGGACTACAGTCTGTAATTGTAGAACTACAAAGTGCACCTACACAGTAAGTGCAGCTGATAAAATGGACAATGAGCGTAGAAACAAGGAGCTGGTCATAATGTTATGCCTGATCGGTGTACAAGCACAATCATCGCATTTCACTGAAGGGTTTGCTTCTATATTTTTCCATCATACTGTAATGAAAAGCAATGAATGTCCAAACAGCAATTTCAGAATTCAAACTCTGGCACTTTCAACAGTTAACCCACTACTCAAGTACGGTACACATCACTAGTATGGAGATCCTCTAGTAAAAACTGCCCAGAATTAAACCTCTGAACAGATACCTTGAAATCGTGGTCAGTTCACATTTCCACTACCAGGGAAAAAAAATCTAATGTTGTTCAAACAGTGATACCAGCAGGATAAATAGTTCCAATACACACAGTTAAAGGAGCTTCAGTGAACGAATGAAAGCCATAAACTTCCTAACATGGCGTAGTTTAGCTAAAGACTGAAGAATGATTGCAGCGGCGGGTGTCTACACACAGAGAAGCAAGGTTCTGTGTTACACTTTAGCTGACCTATGGAGGACAGAATGGAATCGATACGGAGACTGCAACTCCAAACTGCTATAATTTCATCTGATCAATAGACACCCACTGGCTTTCTGTTCTTCCCTGTATCAGCAACGAGTACAAATTCATTTCGGCTTGTTTCGCGGCTAATCAATAACCTAAGTTACATAAAAGATTCATATGTTACATGAGGGCGAAGCATTCGCGCAATCACTCCCCTCATTATTATCGACGATGAGCCGATCAATCAGATTCTGTGCAGGAAATTCACAAATGATCAGCCATTAAAGTGCACTGAATAGCTCCTCGATACAGAACTGCAGTGCGCTCAGCGTGCGCGGACTGAAAGAGTCCTACAGAGATTATTCATCAAATCCAGCAGCAGAGGTTAATACTGTTTCTACCCGCAACAATCCATCATCCTGGATGTGCAAAGCAGTTTTTTTTTAAAGTGCCAAAAGCTAAATCAGGTTCTATGTAAGTGGGGAGATGTTTCTTCAGATTAGGTGACAGATTTATGCTAAAGGGTCAACATGGGTCACTGCTCCTGTTAGCCACTAAGATGGCCACATGGTTCAAGTGAACTGTACGATGCATTCATGCATGAATGAGAAGGCTTGGCATCCTTTGTCTTCACAATCTGGGAGGAAATTAACCCCTTAAATTGCAGGCATATAATCAGAAGTGGTTACTTCCATTTGCTCAAGTGCTTATACTCAAAGGGGAATTCCAGCCTAAAACTAACATACCACTGCTGTTGGAAGAAAACCTTGTATCTCCATTTTTGTTGTTTTTCAGTTTTTGACATATTTTGAAAATTCTTGTTGCTCTTGTTACGTCTGGTTCCATTGACTTACATTAAAAGTAAAGTAGGTTTTTTCCTTCTCCTGTAAAGTTACCATTTTGGAGATACAAGGTTTTGTTCCGACAGCAGTGATATGTTGTGTTTTGGATGCTGGTATGCTGGTCAGGCAGTATGGCCATGCTGGATGACCAGCTAAACCAGAATAAAGCACCTTAGACTATTACACATGCTGGTCTGTATCGCTCTTCAGCAGGGTTCACTACTCTCATACCTGCATTTACACCTATAGCAAAAAATCTAACTTACACAATTTTCTTCCGACAACAGCGATATGTTATTTGCTATGTAGTATTCAGTAGTGCAGCACTGCATCCCTCAGCCTCACTGGTTTGACACAATTGACAAATTTGTATGCCTTTTAGTATTTTCGTCAATCACTGTTCTCGTACTACAATAACCAGCATGCATCATGCAAATTTAGCACACAATCACTGGAAGTTCCCACACTACTAAAGAGAAATCCTGACTGCTAGTGTGGCCACTGATGTAGAGGCTAATAAATATGAAGTGATATTTGGCCCTCGTGCATGCACCCCAAACCAAGTGTAGTTTTTCAAAAGTTCCTTCCACCTTCAAGATACATCATCAGAAGGGGGTTTTCATACTTCTGTGTGATCAATTTTTTATTAAGTTTTGTTTACATGTATAAATGATTGACAAACAGCTGACAATTTGAAGAAATCCTCTTAAATAAATAATTAAGGGGGGATACATGGCGCACAAATTGATACACGCATACTGAGCCCTTCTTTAGTAGGGATGACAGTACAATGAAATAGTCTATGCAATCTCCAATGACAGATAGCATGTCAGCCCAAGCTTGTATTGTCTTTGATCCCTGTTTAGTCCTGCAGTCATACCTTCAAGGGTTACAGTTCTACCAAGTGTAAAAACCCCAAATCTCTGTGTATTACATTTAGGATTAAACCAGAACTGAATGATTAACGTTTTAGCTGCAGTAAACCCAGAATATAGCATTCTGCATTGGTTAAGTGTAAACATTTCACCATCATTGAGTAAACAATTAGCAGGATTTGGGACATAATTCAATGTAACAACATTAGAGTGGTTCTATTGAATTACCAGAAGTCAGTAACAGCCTCACATGTCCAAAACATATGTAAAAATGGACCTGGTACATGACCACAACAGAATGGACAGTTATAAATGGGAATCGGATCTATTTTGCAATGTTTATAAGGTGTAATAAAATCTGTATTTTTTTTTAATTAACTGATGAGCTACATTTTTAGAGGTAAAGTTACGTCAGATTCCAGTTTGAGCTGAGATCATAAGGCTCAAGCTCTTTGTCCCATGAAGAGATAACATGTAAAGGTTTTTGGGTGTTTGTTTTTAGCCAGCCTATCAAGGGCTAAGTTGAAAGCTGGTTTTCCTACTTTTTAAACTGGAAAATCTCAAATTCGAGACTGTTGTGGTACAAATGTAGGAGGAGAGTGGGCACGTCTACAATAGATGAGGCAATGGTTACTTTTTCTTTTGGTTAACATGTCGCTTTTTTCACAGATTTGTACCTTTGGAGTATTTTCAAATGATGAAGCTTTGGCTTGTATTCAGTTATATTTGTAAGGAAAGTAATGTACTTTTCATCCATCTACATTTAAGCCATTCATATTTTGTTACTGCTCTATTTCTTAGTCTTTTATTTCAGTCTGTTCTGTTGGTTCAGCACCCTGACTACTTCGCTATTGCTTATTACTCTCACTTCAGAGCTTCACTGAGAAAATGGTATCTTGGTAAGTAAAATCATCAACATCTTAAAAATACTCAATGTATCTAAGAATATTATAAGAGACTAATTTGTATATATATTTTATATGTATATATATATATATATATATATATATATATATATATATTACTTGTTTTTAGTCATCAGAAGTCTTTGAATTATCTAACAAATTATCTACCAATAGAATGAGACACTTTTATTAGTCACTTTAAACACGTAAAAAAAGTCTAAATATATATATGTATATATATATTAATACAATCTCAAAACGAGAAAATTAGATGTATTGACTATATTCTTCATTTTATGCTTGACCGAAAGGATCTCAAAAAGAGAAAAATAGCAGCGAACAAACTTCTGTTTCTAAGCTAATAGATGTTGAGAATACAAAGACATTCTTCAGTATGGGTTTAGGCTACTTCACCCACCTCTGGTAGCTAACTTATTTGGTAACTTCTATGAAACTAAAAGTTAAGCAATCCAGCTGTAAGAGTGAGAAATTCAAGTGTGGTACACAGTTTAAGGGATTAAGTTAGTGAGACTTCACATAAAATGTGCTGATGCATTGCTTCAGCTGCATCTTCTACCTTCAGAGCCTGATTAGTTCCAGTGATCCTGGGCCCGCTTCTTCTGCTCAAACCTGAACCTGAAGCATTCAAAGGAAGAACCTCAAATGAAAGGGAACCTTCATCTTATGCCGTGCCGCCAGGAGGAGAGCTGCATTGTAGAGTGGTTCTGTGTAGGCCTTAGGCTGAAGCATCATCCTGAGGCATTACTGTGTGAAGATTAAGCTTCTGCTATACAGGCTGCTGGTAGCACTTCTAATAAAGCACTTTTAACCTTCTCTAATAGAGCTGAGGCCCATTTAGACAGATCTGGAAAACAGAATATCATCCATGCTTGCACAAATAGATGGAACAACTATGGATGCAGGAATTAACCTGGTTAACTTCTACTGAACATCTTGTTGATGACGCATTCAGAGACTTTGTTCCCTTTGACTCATTACAAGTTGCCCCGGGAGTAGTTGGCCCGTCCATGTTGGCCATTGTGAGACTGATCAGCATGTGGAATTGAGCATTGTTTTATGCAGAGGTGGCAAAAGAGAAACTGTACGTAAGTGAACGTTTGGGTATTGTTACAAAATCTTACTCAATTAAGTGGAAGTTTGGAAGCGAAAATATACCTGAGTGAAAGTACTGATATTTAGACATACATAAGTATTAGAGATGCTCATCAACCATTAACTGACAAGTACATAAACGTTTAACTTAAGCTTTTGTTAAAAACTTCATTTAGTTTCCGCTAAACTATTAGTATTTGTAGGCTTTTCACTAAACTTAAGGACTGGTTTTAAATTGTATGCATGAATATTTAAGGTTCAAGAGCATAACTTGATCCTGTAGCCCTACTTATTGATGCACAAATCTGGGTTTTCTAGAGTCGTCTTCTGCTGCTGGAGATGATGAATTGAATCCACGACGCCACTTCTTTTTAAAAGATAGCACTAGAGCCATTGATAAGACGATGTGCCAGAGATTAAACCATTCTAAATGTAGTTTACATCATTTTTGAGTGGCTACAGCTCACAGTGATATGATGAAAACCTATTCAATAGATTCGCTTTTCGATTCTCAGAGTCACTGGCCAAGAAGTTGACCCCAACACCCAGACATGTTGGAGTCATGTTTGACAAAACAGTGTTGTGTGCGGTGACTTTTTCCAAGAAGAATTATAGATATAATGCTGTATTAAAGTTCAGCAGCAGCAACAGTACAATGAAGCGCTAACCAAAGAAAGAAGGCCAACTATTTTGCTGTGTTCTCAGGGAGCAAATCACACAACAGGAGTGTAAAATGATATAGAGGGATATGCTGCCCATCAGTGTGGAGGATGGTGATTGCTTTTGAATGCTGCTAAGGTACATTGACCCAAATCACTAAGAAGAACACCTTCAAGAAGAACAACCACCAATTGTGGTAAAGCAGGTTTAGCAGATCAGAACCACTTCAGGTATTCTCAGCCACTGTGAATAGACTGCATAGCAGACTGACCCCTGTTTATGTGGACATGTTGGTATTTCTCAACAAAAATGACTAGGATATTTAGCCACATGACACAATGACACAAAGGTTTTTTTTTATACGTCGTGCTGCTTTTGTTGAGTGTAGCCTTAAGCTGTAGCCTACAAATGTGTTTGTTAGTTAGCGTTTATCCTATGTAGCTAAATTATAAAAAAGCAATATTTCAAACTAGCCACAGTCAGGCCATTTATCTCCGCTAACTTGGGGTAGTAATATGTGGTAAATATGAGTAAGTATGTTTCAATAAAACCTAAAGTTTTCTTTGTTTGATCGTGTGTGGTGAAGTGACTAATGGGTGGTCCTAGTCCACTTGGTGATCTCATTTGCCTTTGAGAACATTTTGAAGGCCTAAATGAAAATGTACCTGTGTGTTCAGCAGAGCCATATTCTATAAAGTAAACTGTGATGGTAAGATATGTTAACTATTAAATATTAGTCACTTATAATCATTTATCATATTTCCTTTCATATCATTTTACTTTTTACAGCTGAGGGCATGCTTGCGTTTAATGATGTAGATTTCATACAAAGCAAGTTCAGTGCAAAGTGGAATACGTTCATGCTAATAATACTTGGGGTCCATTGGGTGAAAGTGTTCCCTCAGTAATTTCTTTTACCCCGTCTGCTTGATCCTGCTGCCGGGCCTTACTGCAACTATAAAAGTTTGTACGTCAAGTTGGAAGTGTGTGTTAATTAGTGGATTTCACCTTTAACCTTTCAGTTTGACTTGTCAGGGGTCAGTCTGGCAGCCTTGCTGCGTGACAGCTGAGATTACAGATGGATTTACCTAGCTGGACCTAGAGCACGGGGCAGTGAGGAGGCAGGACAGAGAGGCCAGGCCAAGCCCAGAAAGCCCCTGGCCTCCTCGTTTTGGCTAATTGGCTCTCTAGAGGATCACCACCCGCTCTGACTCCGAGCTAATCAAAGGTCTTCTTTAAACAGATCAGACGGATATCCACCCAAATGGATGAGATATAGAAGTGAGTACCTACAGCTACATTGCCATGGCCTCAATTTAAAAAGGGCAGCTCATCTTAATAACTTATTATGTATTATAAAACATTCATAAATTCTATTTATACAGTGGCCCTACAGTACTTGCTGGTGTGCTGGAATTCTGAAGTATGGATAGCATAAAGCACCGCTCTGACATTGACAAATTAAACAGTAGCACTTTCTTATAATATAATGACTTGCTCTGATGACAAAACATGCAAAAAGGATGAAATGAACTGAGATTCGTGGAGGTTTGCAGGCCTAAAATAGCCTAACCAAGTATTCCTGCGGGAAGAAAAGATGCAATGAAGCTATAAAAGGGACCTCATATGTGAAATGTCACCGCCGGCAAACACTTGTGTATTCATTAGCTAGAAAATGGCCCCTTGTTCCAGTTTCAGCAGAGCTTTTGAAAAATGCATGAGGCTTATTGGCTTAGACCAATACCACCATCTGCTGGACACAAACTCCAGTGCGCTGCTTAAATCAAAAGCCTTATTAGGCAGTGATTCAGAGAGAAGAAAAAAATTGCAGGAGGCCAAAATGGCGCCTGAGCCTGAGGCTCTGTGATGTGGCTAATGACGGAATGGACACAACACCTGAGGCCACTGCAGAAGCAAAACACGTCTAGACATCAGAAGCTCTTAGTTGCTCTTTCTTTTCTCTCTCATCTCTTCAAGATGGCCAATGGCAATTATCCACAAGCACTTACAAAACTTTTAAAGCCCAGTTTCAAACCTTTAATATTAACTACCCATAAAGTTGGTAGCATTAGAACCACACTTTTGACAGGGCTTTGGTGCTTTTTAGATGCAAAGCATGTGGCTTGTAACTCTTCACTCACTCAATCATGTTTAGCATGCTAAAGATTCTCCACAAGGGGGCCATATCAGTACTCAAAAAGCTTTTGATGCTTTATATGAGTGGTGCTTTACATCAGTGACATTGTCTGTCCTTGTTTGCCAAAAAAAGTTTGAGCTTAAAATCATTCTGAATTCATGGCCCTGGCCATATTATGCACAATTCAACATATAATTTAAATTTTTTTAAAAAGCTGTTTTTGCGTAATATTCCATAAAGAAAAAATCTAAATATCTTCTGATTTTTGTTTATGTGCACCAGTGGGTGGGGAATAATAATACTAACAAATTATATCATGTTTTACCTCCCCACTCCACCCTCGACCACCATCAAGCAAAACCCCCTGGCTTGTTTAGAGACCCTCCTTTGTGTTTCACCCTGAAACGTTTCATGGTATTAAAAAAAAATGCATTATGATTTCCAATTCATGTTGACTTTACAGGCTATTTTTACATGCTCCCACTACACTACAATGTCTGAGAAGTGGTGTAGCTGCCCAGGAGGTACCCCGTATCCAGAAAGTAAAGTTGTTGCCATTAGAACTACTTTTTGTAGTGCCTTAGCATCTTTTTCAGCGAGAGAATTTTAATCTTAAGGGTTATTTTTAGATGGTACTGTTACACTACAGAACCTGGGGAGCGTGTTAGCTCCTTCCTCAGCAAATTAGCTCCCTTTCCTGGGAAGAGCTCCACCAACCCACGACCCGGAGCAAATCAGTGGATGTAGAACCGTCCATTAGCTCAGCTGGAGGGAAGAAGCTGCAGTAAGGTAAACGCCCCCCTGTGGGTCTTCATAAATCATCAATGGGAATGAGTGATGACAGTAAAGAGAGGAAGGGAAACGCCAAGGCCCCATAGTGTAATTAAGCTCACGTCTCCGGTGTCCCTCTAATTAATAGAGGCCCAAGGAAGAAAGAGAGGAGAGAAAGAGAGAGAGAAATAATGGTGTGCTTTCCTCGGTTCACCATTGACGTCTAGCAGGGAACGGCACAGACTTAATCACTGAAGCAAAGCTGCTGCTTAAGTCTGTCCCAGTGCTGCACTGATGATGCTGAAAGTGCATAGCGACTCCAGCTCAGAGCAGCCCCTGCTTTATCCTGCAGCCGCTCGCCCTGGAGGAGACGGCTCTGTCCCAAATAGAAACGGGTCTATATACAGAGGGAAGAGGTGTCTTCAGTTTCGGAGAACAAACACAGGTCGGTGGAGAGTAAAAATCAGTCACAGGTGCCGCTTTTTCAAACTAGCTCTAGAGTTTCACTTCTTCTTGTTGAAAAAAAATGGTGCAAAAACTTTGGCAAACTTTCTTTAACCTCTTTTCTTTTTGGGCTCCGCTAGGGCATAATCGTTTCATGGTTGCTTTCAGGTAGGTCAGTAATCCCTGATTAGATAGCTAATTACAACAGTGGCTCTCAAACTAGTCCATCAGGGCCACCAGATAACCTAAACTACCTGCCAGTACACCTGTAACAGGTGCTCAGTGCTCTCAATTGCTTGGTTGAGGTGTGTTGGGAGCTATGACAGAGCAAAAATGTGGACTGAAGACTAAAAAATACAGAGTTTTGGTGTGTGTTATGTATAAAAAATAAAAGAAAGAATGCCTTCATTCAGGCATCTGCTTGTGCCTATAAAAGGAGCCCCCAAATCTCCAAACGCCTGAGCATTTGCATTCATTGTGCAGTGGTAATCACCATGGAATGTGAAAATACTTCAGCAATATACTGAACAAAAGACCAAGATGATATAAGCCCTGTTTGGACTGGATTTATCATTTGACAGCAGCAGAATGACCATACATGAGCAAGTTTCTAGTGGGTTGTATTTTATTCTTATCAGAATATGATTTTACATCTTTAAGGAACTGACAGTCATAAAACTAGCCATTATTTCTAGAGAACGGTCTACAAAGGCTTTCTAAAAAATGTAAATCTAAAGCAATGCTTTATACCTGCAGCAGCCATTATAACTGCCCCTTTAATGAGCCTACAGGATCTCTCTTTTCTCGTTGGTTGCATTGTTCTTTTTCCAATAATGCTCTTCCATGTAGAGTATGGAGTACCAATTGGACCACGTAAATGGTTAAGTGGTTCTCCAAAAGCATCCATTGTTCATTTCATAATTCAGAAAGTCTTTAACATCCAAAAAAAGGTCTCCGATATGCGCTAAAAGACCAAATGTGGTCTTGATATTTTGCAAAGCAAGGCAACATCTGCTTGGAAAGACATGTAGATATCTGGGCGGGACTGTAATGATCAGAGCATCGCTGAGTTTCAGTGGTGTTCTCAGGGGAGGAGAGAGAAAAACACAGACATGGCAGATCTGGACAGCAATAAAATCAGCAAGTAGCACCTGTACAAGAGGAAATTACCCAGGACCTCATGTAAATTTAATTCAGCCCAAATAGGACTATGCTAAGGCAGATAAAATAACTGTGGGCCAGGCATGTACACAGATAGACCCCGAGGGGGCCGTTTTGCTGACACACTCTACGAGTGCAGTAGGGCCGCCAGTAGAGATTTCACCTCACTAAGTAGCGCTGTGCAGATGTGAGCAGCTCTGGAGATCCTGTCAATAAAGCACTGATAACCTCTTTAAGAAAGTGTCAAGATGCATAGTGTGCTTACTTTGAGCAACAACCAAGTATAATGTTGGTAGGAAGGGGTGCTGATGATGTACTAAACCAAGGTTTTGTTATTGTAAACAACGGGTTTATGCGCCATGGAGCCCTTAATTAGAATTATAAGTCATGGGTACAATTTGGTAGCATAGTGGGTATCGCTTCAGCATTATATACTGGAGTACGGGGTTCGAATCCCATGCTCAGGCAGTATTCTTTGGCTGTCTTGCAGGGAAACTCAAGCTACATTTGATTTCCTCTGTAACATGATGACACTGTCTCTCTTGATAAGAGTGTCCACAGCATGTTGTTAAATGAAATAGGTTTAATTCACATTCAGTTTGCCCTTTTGCCAATGAGCCCATGATCCCCAAAATGTCTGCGCAGGAGCTTGCTCTTGGCAGTGTTGGTAATGTCGAATGTGAATCTCACCCTGCATGTTCACCTGTTTTACTCCAGCCTGACCACTATCTTTCTCCTGTCTTACGAGAGACACTTATCAGTGTGTGCGGAGAAGTGCTTAATGAATTCAAAGTGGCTGTTAAAAGATAGATTAGTCCAGGGTCGGTCATTCAGACCATGCCTACTCGCTTCAATTAAAGGCAAATAAAACGAGAAATAAAAGCCTTTCCAGGCATTCACAGGAGCACTGATAGAGGCCTTAATGAGAGCTAAATGCTTTAGCTGGGCCCAGTATCGGGCCAGAGGGAGCCTCTATACGGATATTGATTCGTTTTTCGCTCAGTGGCCTATTGAAGCCACTGCAGTAACGCATTACACGGTGGCGGCAATGGACAGGGGCAGATTACAGCGTCCGCCCCTGACATTCTGAATCGGCTGAGTGGTCCCTGTCCTCCTCTCTTTTCTTGCTCCACTCGCGTTCAGCTCTGGAGAACAAAGACTGACGGGCCTTTCATTGTGCCCTCAGCAGAACCTCTTCTTTTTCTCTCCTCGTCCTCCTTTTCTTTCCCCCTCGCCTGTCCGGCGCTTCTTTGATGAATTAATGTCGCATTGAACGGTCGAGTTCCACAGGTCGCTGTTCTGCAGGCTTTTAATCAAATACGATGGTCAAAGTCTCATCAGACAAAGCCGGCATGGATAAGAGATAGGAGAGTAAGAATAGTCAAGTGTGTCTGTGGTCTCGGCCCACTTCTTATTGGGTCTAGAGAAAGAAATCTTCAGAACATATTCTAAGTGAATAAAACCACTAGAACTTTCTATTTTTCTCTCCTTTAAAGGAAAGAAAAAAATTCAGCTCGTCTAAAACAGTCGAACACAGGCAGTAAGTTAACAAGCAACGCCATTAAAATAATAATGACAGCGCTGTGGTGTGGTCGACCACAAAAGCATTGAAAATGGATTTGATTTCTGACAGACATGCCATTTGATTTTAGTCTGGAGTCTGAGGCTCACCGAGGCTTTCTTGGCTAGCGAGGCAGAAAATTGGAAACTTTAAGCTACAGTGAGTCATTAGCTAAGTCAAATATGAAACAAAGCGATGGCCATATCTGCCCGGATTAGTCCACAGCGTAATCTCTCTTTCTGCGAAATTGATTTCACTTCAGTGAACCTGAAAAAATATGCTTCCCTCTTATCAGTGAGCCGCGCTGCAGATAAACTGACCATCTTCTTCCAAGCCCGCCGCCCATGCACTTAAAACTGAAAGCAGTGAGGAGGTGTTACATTTTCTCAGGTGAAAGTTTTTGTGTTAGCCGAGAGCGGAAACTTTAAAGTACACTGGAAAAAAGAGATGCAGTGAATTTACCTGATTCCAATGTGTAGATCTTTTCCTCATGAATAATTTATACCACATCCAGAGATGCAGTCTGTATGATACGCAGGTATCAAAATGCACAATGACACGCAAGAGATTTGGGTATTTGGCTGTTAAACACAACAAAGGAAAGTAATGTACACTACACAAACCTGGATTTGTCCATCAGACTACCAGACATTGAAGCATGGTTAGTCACTCCAGAGAACATGTTTCCACTGCTCCCGAGTCCAGTGGCGGCATGCTTTACACAACTCCAGCCAATGCTTGGCATCTTACATAGTGATCATCAGCTTGTGTGCAACTGCTTGACCACTGAAAACTCATTTCATGAAGCTCCTGATGCACAGTTCTTGCACTGATGTTGCTTCCAGAAGCAGTTTGGAACGCTGTAGTGAGTGGTGCAGCTTAGGATAGGCAATTTTTAAAAGCTATACACTTCAACACTCAGCAAGTGAGTTTGCTCTCTGTGAGTTTGTGTGGTCTACAGCTTCAAGACTGAGCTGTTGTTGCTCCTAGATGCTTCCATTTCACAATAATGTCACTTGCAGTTGTCCACGGCAGATGTAGCAGGGTAGAAATTTAATGAGCTGAGCTGTGGCAAAGGTGGCATCTTATGACAGTGCCACGCTTAAAGTCACTGAGCTCTTCAGTACAACCCATTCTACTGCCAGTGTTTGTCTACAGAGACTGTATGGCTATGTGCTTGATTTTATACACCTGTTAGCAATGAGTGTGGCTGAAACAGCTGAAGTCAATAATTAGGCGGAGTGTCAACATACTTTTGGCCTTATAGTATGTCACAAGAAGCATAGGGCACTAAAAGGGATTTACACTGAGCTACCAAGTCTATGTCATTTCATCCCAGAAAGTGTCACGAAAAGAATCAAAGCCACCTGACGCAGATGCTGTCAGTTTTCATGAAGGGCTAATGATTTCATTTAAAGTGTTTTTAAAAAATCCTTATTATTAGGCTTGTTAATGGTTCCATTTTTATACAGTCAACAGAGCATATATATTATTTAACCATAATGCAATAGACCAAATCACATACTTCAAATGGCCATACTTCTGGGTGAATAACCTGCATCCAGTTGCATGGAAGCAGCTTAACCCCAAGCTTTATTACACACTTCTATAACCTAAGAATAGCCCAGCCAGTTTGCCTTGAAGCCCATGTAGCTACTGAATAACAAGCTTTAGTATGTAATAAGCCTTGGATTTTAAGGGGTTAATTTCCAGTACAATTTACAATAAATTCAAGCATAAGAAATAAAACATTGGCAACCGGGGTAAAATCTTGTTATGTTTGTGGCTGTTATGTCAAATTTACTCAAGTATATAATTGTATAATATTATAAAAGTATATAATACAGTGTTCTAAAGCAGGTCGAGCTGCTGTGTGTAGTATCAATCCCACTGGAGTTTTCAAACACTGTGTCCACTCACTGTGCCCTCTACTAGACATGCCTACTTGTTGGTCCACCTGTAAAGTCAGAGACAGTAGCTCATCCAATGCTGCACAGTTTGTGTTGGTCATTGTCTAGTCCTTCATCAGTGGTCACAGGACACTGCCCACAGAACGCTGTTGGCTGGATATTTTGGATGTTTAAAAACTCCAGCGGCACTGCTCTGGACATACTATACTATGGGCATACTAATATGCCGCCACCACCACCACATCAGCATCCAGTGCTGAGAATGATCCACCACCCTCCTCTGTGGTGGTCCTGTGGGGGTCCTGAGCATTGATAAACAGGGTAAAAGGGGCTAACAAAGTTTGCAGAGAAACAGATGGACTGCAGTAACTGTAGAACTACAAAGTGCATCTATATGGTAAATGGAGCTGATAAATTAGACAATGGGTGTAGAAACAAGGATGTGGTTTTAACTTTATGGCTGATTCTTTTGAAGTTCTTTGCTGTTGTGATGTAAAACTGCTTTGTTCTGTCCAACAGAATCCACTGTCCAGTGACTGATGTTCAGTCATTGGCCCAATGGGTCCAAACACTTGAATGTATACATCCTGCATCACTCTATTCATCAGCCTGAAGAGCCTGAATGATAGGATATGATTCAGGGTCTTCTAATTCCATTAGCTTCTGGCCAGCATACATGATCTTAAGCATGCTTTGATATTCGCATTAGTAACATGTTCTTCAATCTCTCATTGACTTGTTTTCTAAGACTCCTTCTTTCTGATCTCAAAGCAGATGACTTCAAAGACTCAGGCTGAATGCGTGCAGTGATGGACGGAGGAGTGGCTCCTCCTCTTCAGGCTAACGGGACATGGTGGCCAGCAAAGTGTTTCCATAATTGCCTGTAAATTTGTCACCAGTCAGGAAATGTGCATACACTGGCCATAGAATGTGCAGTTGTCAAAAGATGATAATCTCCAAAATCTTGGACATTTAAATTTTAGTTACTGCCCACAATGCTGTGCGAATGAAACCCCTTCATGTCTAACACTTGTTGACATTAGCAGCACAGTGTTATCTATGTAATGAAAATTGTCAAACAAGTTGTGGAAGCTTACACCACACCAATCAGCACCATGTAAACTGCATGACTAAGCAACAGTGTCAGAAACCACCTACAGCTGTAGGCAAAAGTTTGGGCACCCCTGATCAAATTGCATAAGGTTGACTTTCAAAGTGAAAATAAGTTAACAAATACATTCACACTCACTGAATTTAACATATTGGACAAAAATAAAACAGCATTCATTATCAGTTCACTACTTGTAGGCTACAGTTAGCCACGCAGCTCCGGTGTAAAGAAGCCAACTTCAGACACCAAACATGTCTCTGCTGAGCATCTACATTTACATCTACAACTGTGTAAATCTGATTTACTGTAATTTAGTTTTAAATTTCAAAGAATGTAAAGCCCGCTGATTTGAGTTCAGCAGGAACACCACCGCTGTTGGTTCAACATGGTCTGGACTGGTTTTGGCAATAGTGGGAAGCTGGGCAGAAAGATGGGAAATGTCTAATTAAACGTCTTCGATGTCAGAGAGAGATAGAGAGAGAGAGAGAGAGAGAGAGAGAGAGAGAGAGAGAGAGAGGAAGTAGGGAGCGAAGGATAGAGACAGTGGCAGACGGAGAATCAGTAATTGAATCACAGATTGTGGATTCAATCAAGAGTGACGCAGCATGTCAATAGAGACTCCAGAGCGATGGCAATGGGACCAACCAGACAGCTGTTCAACACACACAGAGAGAGAGAGAGAGAGAGAGAGAGAGAGAGAGAGAGAGAGAGAAAGAGAGAGAGAGATAGAGAGAAAGCACAAAGCTTAGACAGACAGAGACAGAAAAAGAGACAGAAAAAAAACTGATAGAATAAGAAAAAGAGAAATAAAGAACGGAAGAGAGCAAGAGAAAAAGAAGAAGAGAAACAGTGAAAGAAAAAGAAAGAATGAGAGGGTAAAAGAGAAAGAGAGCAAAAAGAGAGTGAAAAGAGAAAGGGAGAGAATGAGAGAGATCAAGAAAGACAGAGTTGAAAAGACAAAGAGGAAGAAGAAAAAAAGAAAGAAAAGAGAGAGGGTTAGAGAGAAAGAATAAGAGAGAAAAAGAAAATTATGAAGAGAAAGAGAGAATGTAAAACAGAGGAAAGAAAGAGACAGAGAGTGAGAGAAAGAGAGAGAGAGAGAGACAGAGAGAGAGAAGATAAATGGAAAACAAATGAGATAAAGAGAGACAGAGATAGAAAGAAACGGATAGAATGAGAAAAAGAGAGAAATAAAGAAAGGAAGTGACTGCCAGGGAAAGAATAAGTGAGAAAATAAGAGACAGACAAAACAGGGGAGGACAAAAAGGGAAAGGGAAAGAAAGAAGTGACAGTGAAAAAAAGAGAAAAAGAAGAGGGGGAGAGAAAATAAGACAAAAAGAGACAGAAAGAGACCAAGAGACTAGAGAGAAAGAGAATGAAAAGGTGAGTGGAAAAAAGAGATAGAAAGAGAGAGAGAAAGAGAGATAAAAAGAAACTGACAGAATGAGAAATGAGAGATAGAGACCGCAAGAGAAAAAAAAAAGAGAATGAGAAAGAGACAGAGAAAGAAAAAGACAGAAAGTGAAAAAGAGAGAGAAAGAAAGGATAAAAAAGGAAAAGGGAATGAAAAAGAGAAAGAGAAAGTAAGAAGAGAGCAAAAAAAGAGAAAAATAAGAGAAAGAATGATAAAGAGAAAGAGAGATAGCGAGCAAAAGAAAGGGGGGAGAAAGACTAAGAGAGAGAGGAAGACAGAAAGAAAAAGAGAGGAAGAAAATGACAAAGAGAGAGAAGAACAGAGAAAAAAGAGACAGAGACCAAGAGAGAGAAAGAAAGAGAGAGACAGAAAGAAACTGATAGAATGAGAAAAGAAAAAATAAAGAGAGGAAGAGGGGGCAAGAGAAAAAGAAAGAGAATGAGAAAGAGAGAGAGAGAGAGAAAGTGTGAAAAAGAGAAAGAATGAGAGTGAAAGAGAGGTTGAAAAAGAAAGAGAATAAGATAAAACCAAAGAATGAAAAAGAGAAAGAGAGAGAGTAAAAAAGAGAAAGAAAGGGTAAGAGAGAAAGAACGATAAAGAGAAAGAGACTGTGAAAGAAATGGCAGAGAGAGAGAATAAGAGAGAGGGGCTTCTTCAAACCCTCAGGTGATAAACAGCATCATCTCCCAGTGAAACGGCAGCTGCCACATTCTGCACTTCCATGGTAACAGCGCTGAGTTTCCCTGAATCTGCAGCTGGAGTCGCACTAAAGTAAACACCAATTACTCTCCGTAATGAAGACGAGTGTAATGATGCTCTGGCTAACTCGGCCAGACTCACGCAGCCCTGCTCTGACACGGCTTGGACACAGTCTGATGGAAGTCTCTGGGGCAGAAGGTCTTAGTGCCACCTTACTGCTCAGCAACTTTCGGAGAGCAACAGGACATCAGCTCAGCACCACGACTACAGCTACTTCTCACTCAAAACCATCAGGGTAAAACAGTGGAAGCCACATCAACGTCTTCCAAATGCAGATGTGAAACCTCAGCTGTTCCATGTGTAAGTGAAGAGTGAAGATTACGTTTGTAAAATCTGATAAGAACAGAATCTAATTATATCCAGGATTTGGGTTGACTGCAATTAAATAAATACAAGTCTATAAAATTGTATTCCTTCTCCATAAAACACGTCTGCAAACACAGGAATTAATCCAATGCAAATGTACAAAAGGAAATACTACTGAGTTTCCCAACTCTGGTCCTGGAGGCCCAACGTCCTGCACATTTTAGTGTTTTATTTTTGCTTTAATGCTCCCAAGGCTCAGTAAAGCCTTGGGTTCACTACACGACTTTTAAAGTCCTAACAGATTATGAAAAGACTGGGCATCTCACACTATCCAACTGGTTTTTGTAGATTTTTTTGGGCGACTAAAATATCTGAATCACACCCAAAAACGATTAGGGATTACACACTACTCAACTTTGAAACTGCTGCTGAACTGAACAGAACTCACTGAACTCACACAAACTCATGAGAACTCTCGCGTTCTCCCGTTACTAGGAGACGCAAATAAACAAATGTGGAGATGCTGCTGCTGTTTTCTCTGCTGTTTGCTCTGACACAGTAAAGAAGCAGCAACATGAGGCTCATGGATCAAGTGTCTTAAGCTCAGCTCTTCATTTTTCTTTGTTTAGTTGCTGTATTTTCTTCTTTTGCTCTCTCAGTTTTCATTGGCTGTTGCAGGAATCTGTTCAGATTGAGTCGTTGATCAGTTTACACTAGATTCACTGTTCGAGAAAGTTCTCCCTCAGTTGTGGTGTTTTAGAATGTTCTCCTTCATTTATGTTCCTCTTGAATGTTCTTATTATTCTCGAAAGTTCTCTCCATTCACACTCTTCTAGAACATTTACACCATTCTGGAATGCCATTTATGCCACTCTAGAATGTTCTCCCCATTTACAATGCTCTAGGACATTCTCCCCATTCACAGTAATCTAGAATGTTCTTACCCCATTCATGTCTGATAAACTCAGACAGGTCTGAAATGTGATCAGGGGGCCAAAAATCTGAGTCTGCACCCCTCGCACACTACTCGATTCTCTCTCCAACTGTCGACTCTGACTGAGCCAACAATCTGCAGAGTAGAGCCAACCAGCACAGACTCGGCCAGACTGACAATCGGGGCTAAAATCGGGGTAAAAGTCATGGGTCCGCACTGCTGCCAACAGGAAGATGCACAAATGCACAGCTGAACTGCGCAGTGCCTCCTGAAGCAGGGCTGGGAAACACTGCTCTAGACAGAACATCTGGTATGAAAGTATTGCACTGCAACTTTTACCACGAGCTGTGAAGGTGCTCAGAACTATTCACAATAAAACAGCTGTACAAACATCAAATAAAGTATAAGATCAGAATGTGGCAGTGTAGTGAGAGCTTCTGGAACCAGACTTACTCTGCATGTCTAAAAAAAACTACTAACACTGCAACTTGACTAAAAATGCACTGAAGGTATTTCAAAGCATTTATAACAATACTGAATGTGTTGTACGTTGTGGTATGTCTTATTATTACACACTGGCACATGTCTACAGCAGATTACCATTCAGAGTTTAACAAACTGGACACTGTTATTGGACAGATGAAGACGGATCATGCGGGCTGAGCTGCCGCTGCCAACTGCGTCTTTCTTTTTTTTTAAGCACACGCACAGATGTCCTGAAAAAGGAGACTGATTTAAAGCTGACTGCAGATAAACAGACATTCTTAGAAAACATTAATATGTGGCCACAGAGAGGCTGGATTTACATCCTGTGCCTGCGTCAAAATTTCATCAGCGCCAGTCGTGACTGTGGATTTGCCTGCGGAGCTCAATTATCCCTCAATCTGAGAAGCTGTGGAGACAAACAACAATTTCGCTCAATCCAATTGTTTTTTTTTTCATTGTATGAAATATCAGAGTGATTCTTTGTGGTCAGGTAAGGGCAGGTAAGGCACTTTAAAACTCAGGCTTTCAGGGCACAAATGGAGTGGAGAATAAAAACACCTGAATCTTATCTGCTCCTTATATAAGGACAAATTAGTGTTGTGTCACAACAACAAAGAACCTACTTCTGGGTGGATAACGCTGGTAGGGCTGCGCTGGTACAACAGAATTTTCTACCAATCCTGAGAGTTATTTAGAGCTATTTAACCAAGGAACTGGAGAAAACAGAACTTTTTCAGTGATCCTGTGATGAAACACCTAAACACTGGGATGGCGTGCACCTATACATGGTCATTATTAAATAGTGGAAAACTATATGGGTCATTCTCCATTTGGAGTGAGAAGCCATGTCACAAAGGGTGCAGGGCTTAAAAAGGGCTTAAAATAAAGTCAGTATGTATGTTTACACAGTGGCGCTAAGATTAAATAATCTAAAACAATATTTTTAAGAGGTTTACGTTTTATATCATTAATGTTATACTACATTTAAAAGATATGTATTTTATTTTAAAAAATGTATTTGTCACAGAGATTTTGGTCACTGATGTTATCAGGACTCTTATATTTCATTTTAACACAGTATTTTCAGCTCTATTAAACTGCTTTTTTGGGTCGAGGATCATCAGAGAGGAAGCATCTCAAGGCATGAGAAGGCAAGTCACACTCGCTCATTATATTTCATTCATTTATTCATAGTTTCGGTTTTCAGGCAGCACATAACTCCTATGTGTCACCAGTGTTATGTGCTTTAATGGCTGGGTAATTAAAATTTTGTCAGATTTAATGCCATTTATCATTGTTATTACTGATTTACATAGTTGCACAAGGTCACCTGACGACCAATGAGTCAGCCAATTTACAAAATCCTCAGTTTTAACCAGAATGTCACTGGAGTCACAGTCACTGGTGTTACACCACAGTCATATAACACCAGTGACTGTACAATATGTTTTGTCTCTTCTTTTAGCATATATGATAACAGACGATGTTAATGGACATACTAAGATTATTTAGTTTTGGGATTAACAAAATAGATTTTTTTTAAATGTTATTCTCCCATTATGCCCCTAATGTTTGGAACTCCCTTACTGATGACCTGAGACCTCTGAAAGATTTTGGCATATTTAAGAGAAAGACCTTTTTGTTTAGATTAGCTTTTAATTAACATTTTATTCATTTCAGCACTCACACTTTTAAAATGTTTCCATTTTGTTCTTTTTGTTTTACTGCTTTTATTGTTTGCATTTACATTCTAATGTTTTTTCTTATTTCTTTTTGTCTTGTAATTATGTATATTTGTCTTTTGTAAAGTATTTTGTGAAACCGCTTGAAAAAGTGCTATGTTAATAAAGCTTATTATTATTATTAACAGTTGTATCAGCTTTAGAAAGCTGGAAAATGGTAAAAACATAAACCTGAACATGGTATGTTCTTGAGTAGATCAGTTAGTTTGTTTTCTGATCCTGTTTCCTGGCTGAGGGGCATGAGGGGAACTTTTTCCACATTGTTTCTAAACATTTACACTGTTCTATCTAGTTCTAACTCATTCAGACTGTTCTAGAATGTTCTCCCTCATGCAGGTTCTAAAATGTTTTCCATTTACACTCTTCTTGAAAATTCACACTGTTATTAAAAGCTCTCCTCATTTACACCCCATCCAGAATGTTTACTCTTTTCTAGAAAGTTCACCCGTTCACACCGTTCTAGAATATTCTCCACATTCACAATTACCTGGAATATTCTTCCCCCATTTATTGTTCTAGAATATTCTCCCCCGTTTTAGAATGTCCTCCGCATTCTCCACAGCTCTAGAATATTCTCCCTCAGGATGAATGACGTAGAACACTGTTGGTCTAGAATGTTCTCCATTATTCATGCTGTTCTAAAATGTTCTGGTCCATTTATACTCCTCTTGAATGTTCACACTATTCTAGAATGTTTTCCTCATTTACACAGCTCTAGAAAATGTCCCTCATATGCTGTTCCTGAATGTCCACACTCTTCTACAATGTTCTCTCACCATTTACATTGTTCTAGAATGTTCTCCATCATTTGTGCTATTTAAGAATGTTCTCTTCTTTTTATATTCCTCATGAATGTTCATACTATTCTTGAATGTTCTCCCCATTGACACTCCTTTAGAATGTTTACACTGTTCTAGAATGTTCCCTCATTCACACTGTTCTAGAATGTTCTCCCCATTCACAATACTATGAAATATTCTATCAATTCATAATGTTATATAATGTCACACTGCTTGAGAATGTTCTCCCCATTCACACTGTTCTAGAAT
The DNA here is from genome assembly GCF_904425465.1 of Colossoma macropomum. Classification (NCBI taxonomy): domain Eukaryota; kingdom Metazoa; phylum Chordata; class Actinopteri; order Characiformes; family Serrasalmidae; genus Colossoma; species Colossoma macropomum. Next base: position 37,612,716 of record NW_023494791.1, read on the forward strand.
GTTCTCCCCATTCACAATGTTTTAGGATATTCTCCCCATTCACAGTAATCTAGAACGTTCTTCACCCATTCATTGCTCTAGAATTTTCTCCCTCAGTTGTGGTGTTTTAGAACGTTCTCCTTCATTTACTCTCCTCTTATTTTATTATTCTTGAAAGTTCTCCCAATTCACACTCTTCTAGAACATTTACACCATTCTGGAATGCCCCCACCATTCATGCTGCTCTAGAATGTTCTTCCCATCCACAGTGTTACAGAATGTTCTCCCCATTCACAATGTTATAGATTGTTCATACTGTTTGAGAATGTTCTCCCCATTCACAATAATCTGGAATGTTCTCCCCCCATTCATTGTTTTAGAATGTTCTCCCTCAGTTGTGGTGTTTCAGGAACTAGAATATTTACTGGAATATTTACACAGGTCTAGAATGCCCCCTGTTTACACTGTTCTAGAATGTTCTCGCTTTTCACAATGTTCCAGGGTATTCTCCCCATGCACAATAATCTACAGTGATCTTCCCCCATTTTTCTCCCCCATTCACACTGTTCCCAAACACTCCACACTGTTCTACAATGTACCTCATTCCCATTGCTCTAGAATGTTCTCTCTCAATCAAAATGTTATGATCCATGTACACTCCTCTTGAATGTTCACACTATTCTAGAATGTTCACCCCATTCACAATGTTATAAAATGATCACACTGTTTGAGAATATTCTCCCCATTCTAGAATGTTCTCCTTCATTTACTCTCCTCTTGAATGTTCACATTATTATTTAAATTTTCCAAATTCACACCCTTCTAGAATATTTACACCATTCTAGAATGCCCCCTGTTTATACTGTTCTTGAAGGTTCTCCCTCACTTGTGGTACTTTGGCATGTTTTCTGACATTCTAGAATGTTTTCCCTATTCACAATGTTATAGAATATTCATACTGTTTGAGAATGTTGTCTCAATTCACAATGTCATGGAATGTTCTCCCTCATTTGTGCGGTTCTAGAATTTTCTCTAAAATTTATTTTGTCAAATTAATTCCTCAGGTTCATTTAGTTCATCAGTTTAGACAAAGAGAATGTTGGAATGTTGGTGTGTATTGGGTCGGGGGGTCATGGCCTCCAAAGAGAGAGAGACTCACCTCTTCTTCTCTGCCTCGTATCTGCTGAGGAGTTTCTGGAGGCCTCCGTTCTTGAAGCCCTGAAAGTGGGCAGCTGGGGCTCCGACTGTGATCACATCATAGAAGGAGTCTACAGACAGAACAGCACACACAAACAGCTATCAGCACACAGTCAATGGACCTTTTCACCTGCTCGGCTGACGTGCCCTGAATTTCAAAGAGGGATTAATCTTCGGAGGAGATTATCCTTCGCAGACAAACACGGTGGCCTAAAATGCCTTTTCACATTTATTAGTGATGCTAAAAGTTCGCAGGCGCTTCTCCCAGGTCTTAGGACAGTGTTCAGTGGATAATAATAACGGGTAACTGCCTGTCTCTGTTAAGCTGTCTCTCATGGTTGCTAAGCTAAACTGTCAATTGTCTTTGAGCACTCCACTGTTCACCTAATGTGAACCTGTAATCTCTGTGAAGTTGCCAAGCTCTTTATACGGGTCGTTCAACATTTTGGCAATTAAACTCTTTTTCGTGCTCATCCAGAGTCAGATGAAATCATCGGTGTGCTTTTTTTCCTCCTTTTGCGTGCAGTTGAAAGACGTGTCAGAGCTACTCAGTTTAAAATAATAGAAGAGGGTGTGCAGGGACACCTAGCTTCCTCTTCTCAGCAGTGGAGAAACAGAACTGCTACTGAAAGCATATATTCTCATATGCAATACTAATAATAAAAACAGAAGCATTTGTTTATAGAAATACTTGCAGCTGAGCCTTTTTTTTACACAGTGGATGCAAACATGCTAATTCGAGCAAAGCTGTGTTACAAAAACAGTGTCTGCGAAGATGTTGATTGAGCCTTTCTACTTATAATTAGAAAAAAAGGAAAAAAGTTCAGCACTGTGGAGCTTGTAAACTACAACATGACTACATATGGTCTCCATTTCTGAAATCCTCAAGCAAGCGGTTTCTGAAGACTTCCCTTCAGGCTAAAACTGTGTGCACTGTTCATTGCACTTATGAGCTTTGTCTGAGGCAAAACCTTCGGTCTACAGCTCAATTACTCAATATGACGATATTCTGTCATTATTGTGATTATTAAATACAAAATTTTTTTTTAGTATATCATAGGTACAGTAAGTACTTCTAGAGCAATTAACAACTATGTATATATATATATCTAGAAGTACTTACTGTATCTATGATATACTAAGAAAATTGTGTGTGTGTATATATATATATATATATGTATGTATATATACACACACACACACACTTTAGATTTTTTTCATTTTCCAGTTTTTGATATAATTTTAAAGTACCTGTTGTCCTTTTACAGTACGGGTGAAGTTTATGATGAATGGACCAAGAGAAACGGTTTAAAATAACTTGGAAAACAGTCTGGTTCCTTTGACTTACATGAAAAGTTAAGTATGTTTTTCCCTCTCCTGCAAAAACACTTAGACAGGCATTCTGACGTACCAGCTCTGATCAAATAACTAAAGTATCATTAACCCTTTAAATCCCAGGCTTAATACACACTAAGCCTTATTATTCAGTAACTGCAGGGACTTCAGTGCAAACTGGTTGAGCTATTCTTAGGGTAGAGCAGTGTGTACTAAAGCTTTGGGCCTGTCAATGGGCTCTGGCTGTTTAAGGGGTTAACAAACAATAATTAACAATGCCCCTAAGTAAAGGGTTAATCATTTAAATGGTGGTGTTTATTAATGTATAAGTTAACAATTATATAGTTACTAACCATCATCGACAAACTATTAGATAATGATTATGGGGCCTTTTGTTATTAGGTGTTACCAGAAGAATTACTGTACTTCTACTGTTTTTTAAGCTTTTTTAAATGTCGTATCACAAATACAGAAACTAAATGTATGAAAGTAATGCATATAACTAAATATATAATACACATTGTGTATCATAACTTCCACCCCTAGTTCTGGCATACTGAAGGCATTTCCTGTAGAGGCTAGGATGAGGATTTTCTTGGCCACAGACTTCCCGTTCACAGTCATGACAAGGGGCCAACCTACTGATGAACGGATGAAAGCTAACTGATGAACATGGGCTGGCAACAAAAACACAGAGATTGCATTTGTCATGATAAGCTGTAATTTGATTATTGTAGACCTGTTGTCACAGCTGGGCTTTTGGCGCCTGCTGTTCAGAGGGAAAAAGTGTAAATGCAAATCCAAGTGTGGAAAAATACAGCCCAGTGGCCACAGTGACAATTTCATGGAAATGAAAGACATTCAGATCGGATTTTTTTTACAAAAGGAACAGAAATCCACTGATCTTGCCACTGAAACCCAGATAATGAACTCATGCGAGGAGTTTACTCGCCAAATTGGTGATCTAATCCTTTAAGTAGCAGGCTAAGTAGCTTTTGGGTGGTGTTTGACAGTTGTCATTCTGAGAGTGGGCTAAACTGATGTTGGCTGAAATATTACTGGACAGGTGGCTAACATGAAAAGGGACGGTATTAAACAAGAGCACAGAACAGGTTTAAAGTTACACCATAACCTGCCCCCTGTTTTGTCTTGAAAGAAAACAAGTTTGTTTTAAGAATAAACACTGCGTTCTGTTTCTATTATGCTGTAGAGGAGCCTTGAGCACTCCTTGGCCGCACAGATAGTTTCTCTCTAATACACATAGATATTTCACATGGGTCATTATAAGGTGTCATATGGATCATTATCAGTATAAGGTGCCTTTTCATGTCCCTGGTATAATCAGCCGTTTCATTAAAATACTGAAAACCATGGAATTCTTAAGTGCTATTCTGATTGCGTAAATCTTCATGAATTTATTGGCATAATGGCATTTGCTTTAAGAAGCACTTTACACATTTTTCTTTCATTGTATGTAGAGGATTATGTCCTTGGTGCTGCCTGATCCCCAATGTAATAGGTAACCAAATAACAAAAAAACTGGCCATCCTCCATCTTTTTCCTCCAGTCATAAACACTGTATTTCACAATTTAGATCTGTTAAACAATTTTCATCATAATATTGAACATTTTGTGTGTGTCCACTTTGCTGTCCATTTCATCATATTGGGGTTGCTACTAAGACACCTGACATTTGATATCAGTCATCTACATTATATTTCCTCATCTTCTTCATGTTGTGGTTGTTGCTGGATGTGGTGATGCTTAACATGTCAACCTTCTCTTTATAAAATTTTCAGTTACTTAATAACATTTCAGTCAAAAATCAGTTTGGTAACACTTTACTTAAGGCTTCCTAAGGACTTTGTAACGTATGAATGAGTTTTGAATTATGTTTTTGTAAAGCAATACTTAAGTATTTATGAACAGATGTTTTATGAAGTAAATGTAGTAAGCCTGGTGTTTTACAGGGTTGACAGAATGCTGAGAGACATTTCTTTCTTTTGTAACATCTTAATAGAAACTGTACTTTTGTACTTATAAATACATAGAATGAATACAGTCTTCTTATCTACGTCCCTGCATAGCCTTGTATAAGCTTCACTTCAGAATGATGCTTCATAACAGTGTTATAACTGCATGTTATGAAATCCTTATGTAAGTAGCCATAAAATGAAACATTATCAGTAAGTTAACCATGAACTTGATGCCACCTTGAACTGCAAATAAATAATTTAATTGTAGAGTAAATATAAAAAAACATACTGTTTTCTTAAATTACGGTGTTATTATATGTTGCCATGGATTTTGTGAGCTGATGTCCATTCTTAACAGTTTCTTGCATAATTTACAGTAAGTTCCTGTAAAAACTAATTACCAAGAAAGAATTACCAGCAAAGGCAAAACTTCCAAAACCGCAGTAACTTGTAGCTTTGACAAAACAGACGCTCACAGATGCAAAATAGAGAAAAGGCTTTAATATTGAAGGGTAGTTTAAAAGCAAATTACTCAAGTCGGGCCAAGCCAAAACCGAGAGTGAAATAGGCAGATACGAATCAACTAGACTAAAACAGAAGGGCAAGGCAAAAGAAAAAACAAACAACTCAAAGCAGGTTAAACACGGTAAAGACAAATACAAGAGAGCGCTCTGTGTGCTCACGAAAAACGATGGCAATACTTGGCAACATACATGACAAAGGGGTATATAAGCAAACATAGGCGAAAGAAACCAAAACTCAGGTGAGGGGCTTCTAGGAAACTGTCGGGATTAAGTGATGGAGTGCATGTGACGATGGCCTGTTGGTCAAAGGGATTGTGGGAAGTGAAGTCCAGAGAGTCATTAGGGACAGAGTGAACCCGGAAGTGTGACAACTTTGTATTTTTCACGTTTGTTTTCAGCTTTACTCCGATACTACCGCCCTAATATCATACGTCAGTAAGACTAGAGCCAGAGCCAAAACAACTGCAAGATGTGCAAGTAAGATTCTGAAAAAGCAGAGGAATAAGAGATATTACAACAGATGTGCACTGCATCACTGAAAAAGCCTAGGAGTACAAGAAGGAAGTCAACATGACTTTTACTGACTACAGTAAAGTCTTTGAATGGATAGAAAATGGACAGCCTGGCTCTACATGGGCAAAGAAGTTAGACAAGACTGCATTATACCACTATTTGTTGTTTGTGGAAAATCTGGAAGACCTGACGGCCCTTATAAGGAAGGTTAAAGAACAGAGTGAAAAGATGGGACTTCAGCTCTTCTCAATATGAATAAGACTGAGGTTATGATGACAGCACAGATTGCTAACTTTATCACTGATGGAGAAGATGTGGAAAGAGTGGACAGCTTTTACCTTCTCTGACCAACAACAGAGGATCCAGCAACAAATACAACAGTACTACAGAGTGGAACTCAGCAAAGATGAAAATGCTTGAGATCTTCAAACACAACAATTTGTCTCTACAAAGATTAGAATAACCCAAGCTTGGTTCTCTATGAATGTGAAAGCTGGACAATAGTGAGACTGGAAAAATATAGATTCCTTTGAACTTTGGTGTTGGTGAAGACTTTTGAGAGAACCTTGAACAGCTAAAAAATCTAAGTGAGTGGTTCCTCAAACAAACCAAGCCTCACCTCTTACTCGAGGCCCAGATTACCAAACTGAAGCTCTTATTCTGGACCAATTTATTACATAAGAACATTATGCTTGGAAGCGCCGAAGCTAAAAGAAAAAGAGGACGGCCAGCAACAAGACGGACAGATATAATCAGAAGAATCATGAACCAGCCATTCAGAGGCCTGAAGACCCCAAAAGAAGACAGGCTATCCTGGGGAAATGTTATCTATATGGTCACCAGTGGTGGGAAACGACTTGATGGTATTTAATAATAATGACAACGTTTCAAAGTTGATGCACACTGTAAAAAGAAACTGCTGAAGGATCTCAAAATTTCAAGACAACATGATCCACTAAGATGCACAGCAGATTTTGTAGTCTGCCTTTCTAATTTGTTTAACTAACTTACATTTGTTTGATCATCAACACTAGGCTGCCAATAAAACATAACATTTTTAAAAAGGGGAAGGTGGAAATTACGTTGACCTCTATTGGAAGACACCACTCATCCAGAATGACCTACAGTCTAAGGCCCTATCCCATTTCATCTATTGTCCCTCATACTTAGCCCTTAGCCATCCGTTCACATCCAGGGGTAGAGTTTCCTGAGATGGAGGGGTGAGGCAAAGTTTTAAGGCTCCAAACGGAGTGCTATGAGAAAAAGAAAAACCAGCAAGATGGCTGCGCAATCGACCAAAGAAACCCACAAATGTGAATATTTTCTCTGTTAAAAAATTACGATAACCATTAAATTATCTTAGTTTAATGTCATTTCAATGTATTATGGTCCTTTTTTTCATAAGACGCATAAAAAATTGCTAATGCTAATGTCTCAGTAGCTAGGTAGCTAAATTTCCCGTTCCACCTTAAACAGTTTGGCGGTGCTGACGCATGAGGCGCCAGAATGTGACTGCTGCTCCATTTAAGGTAGACCAGGAAAATTATGTCAAGAAGCCGGTGAATAGCGCCTTTGGATTCATATCACTGAAGAATTAGGGGTGGGTGATAAAAAATAATTATCGCTTCCCCCCTCTTTGAAGGCATATGATGCCCTCAATTTAACTAAAGACTAAAAGCGAGGTTGCTGACTTTTACCCTCCTCTGCTATCACTGCAGACTGGCAGGGTCGCCTACAGAGCACTGCTAGCTGCCTGTTAATAGAGTAATGTTCTTTTTATTTGAGGGTCCCATTTCGCAGGGGAAGATCTCAACCACTACCCGTTGTAACTCAGTTCCTAACAGCATAAAGAGACTCCTGGTTCTGCCATAAGCAGAGAATTGAACCACAGTCTGCTGGGTGGAGGGCAGCAGTGCTAACTGTTAGCATTAAATGCTTTTTTTTTACACTGCAGCTGAATCAACAAATTCAGACTGATCATGATGCAGTGATGAATTGTTACATCCCTCCTTTTTCCATATGAGTAAATTCAAGAGCTCGGTCTTAGGTCAGCACTGTTATTCTGAGAATTCTGACGAATATGACCTCAGACCCCTTGGTGCTAAGTCGGCCGTAAGAGGCCTGCTGTAATTTGAGCGTGAAGCGAACGGGTCATGCAGCAGTATTGGAGCATGCCAGCGCTGGGCTTTAAGTAAGGTCACGTAATGAGCTAGCCTGTGGACGCAACAGGAAGTTAGCTTCGGGACACATTTGACAGCAATTAATGATCAGGCTCTCAGCAGGCACAGCACCCCTGGAGCTCCACACTGGCCACACCACAGGCTCAACGGCCACTTTCCGCCTACACTAATGACCATGGGGGCTCTCTCTCACACCACCCCACCCCCCCAATGTTCTCCTAGCCCCCTGAGCGTATCTAATTGGTCGCCTCACAACAGCATGAAGTACAGCGGCAGGTCAGGAGCATAAGTCACGCATGGCCTAATTTGGAGCTGATTTGCTCAGATTTTCCCCGTGTCTATAAATCGAACACAAGAAGGGGAAGGGCCCAGGAGAGGAATAGACCACAGCCGGCAAGGAGCTGGAATTATTCATAGTTAACCAGAAAGCCTGGATGGGTTAAGCAAGATGAAATACACTAATGTTGGCCAAATGAGGAGAAAGAAGGTGCTTCAACACACTTTATCCTGCTTGCTGAAGCCACCTGGTTTGACTTAAGAAGCGCAAGCATAATTACAGGGAGATAAGCACCCGCCGCTCTCATAAAAGAAACACGGAACATGTCAATTCCATGTCTGCATGGAGTTCAAAAGTACAGCTCATAAATAAACCCCTTTTGTTTTACTAAATACACTCACTTTATTTAGCACATTGACCTTGGATCTACACTCATCTGTCCATTTTATCAGCTGTACTTACTATACAGGTTCACTTTATAGTTGTACAATTATAGACTGCAGCCCATTGTTTTCTCTGTATAATTTGTAAGCCACAAATCCAGGACCACAAGCAGCTATTATCTGGGTGGTGGATCATTCTCAAAATCAACATGGTACTTTAGGGGCTGCATGACTTCAGATTTTTTAAAGTTAGCAGGTATGTAATGAAGGTGGAGTTGATGTCAGCTAATTGCTGGTGATATCATGGATAGAACTACAGGAGAAGGGAATGCTTTGCAATAAGCGACTTTTAAACTTTCTGTGAAGAAGCCAAACTCCATAGGTCAGTAGAGCATAATGTGATCTTTCCAACGAGCCCTGGATTGCATCTGTTAGCCTTCAGCGAAGCGAAGAAACAGAACCTGGAATCTCGCGAAACCTGATTCCAACTTCAGCGCACCCTAGGAGGCCTTGCCAAGATGAATGCCTACAGTGGAGGTCCAGAGAGCGAAAGTACTTTAGTGTGCCATAACTTGGGGAAAATAGGGGCTACTGACCAACGACACATGACATTTTTTGTAGTTTTTGGGAAACCAGAGATAACGATGTCCAATATCTGATCGTTGTCTGATCCAAACTTTTAATGTTCATGAGTATAAATAGGTACCTACAAAGAACTACATCTAAATTAGAAACAACTATTTTCACTTTCTTACATACTTCTGTTTCTGAACTGAGATTTACCCTCCTTCAAGTTCAAGGTCAAGTTCAAGGTCATGCCCAATATCTCATCTTTGAAGTACTGTAGATTGGTGGATAAATGTTCGAATGAAGCACAACTCAACGGGCCAGTAGAATGTGACATGCCCTTTACAATGATCGCATTACTAGCTTTCAGGAAACCACAGATACAGAACCCAAAATAGAGCCTGTAAATATCATCCCAAAATGTTCTGTATTTAGTGTGTCCACTTTTTGCCTTTTGTTCTTTTCAGGAGACTCACTTTCAGTTTTTCTAAGGAATCTGCAAAGTTCAGTCTTAGAAGTTGGTTGCATTTATTCCTTCTCACTATATGAGTAATCCCAAACACATTCAGTGATGTTGAGGTTCTACACTCTGGGCTGGTCAGTCCATTGTTCTGAGAACGGCAGCAGCTTTTTTGTTTGACTTGCAAATTTTGCTTTTTGAGTAACAGATTCTTGTCATCTACACATCCTTTCAAACTCATAGTGTTGAGTTGTCTTCTCACAGTGGAAGGACGGACAGAAACACATGGATTTGTTCAGATCTGAAGCAAGAGCAGCAAGATCTATCAAAGATGAAGATGTTTTAAGTGCTGTATAGCTGATGCTGACAGTTTTGGTGGTCTATCATGTCTTGCATAGATGATGGGAGCCTCTTTGAAACTTCTGTTTTTTCACTTATTTTTGTTTGACTTCCCTCTTCCTTATGCAGGTACATTAGTTTAAATCTAATCTTCTTAAAAAGATCTCCTGAGAAATGATTAACTTGTACTTAAAGGCCTTTTTGATTTCAACTTAAATAAATGAAGGGTAGACTTGTATAAACAACAGAATATAAAGAGTATTGATAGATAATACATGGTCATGTACAAAAATATTACTATAAATGGTTCATTTTCCTGCATAAACAAACTTTATAGCAATGTCCATTCTCTTAGCCTTTTGTCTGTCTCATGTTACGGACTACGCATGACCATACCATCATTTTCGTGACCACGAGAATGAAAATGCCTTCTATGTGATGTTCAGCTGACAGAAAAACACAAAAGTTTTGCTGCCTTTCAGTCCAAACTTCAACTGTCAACATAAATCACACTCATCAACACATCAGCACACATAACCTTGCGGCAAGTCCACACAGTTCACTGGCTAATCTACCAAAAGTCAGCAAATTATGCTTTCGCCACCTCTTTTGACATTATTTATAGATATCCTGGTAACACTTTATTTGAAGGGTGTCTACATAACACATTCATGACATCATACATAAACACTTCATTACATTTTAATGAATGTTTAAATCAACATTCATAAAGTATACATGTTTTACACGATATTAATATGGACTACTATGCCATTTTATTGAGATACACTTTTTCAAAATAAAAGTCACAATTTTTATTTTGAAAAAGTATATTATGCCTAATTTCTGAACAGCCAAAATAAAAATGACTTCTTATATCTTTGGTTGTTAAGTGCTTTGACACTCAGGCACGTTTCACTTAATCTTTAAATATCTTTTTATTTATGTGTTTTTTCTTAAACATTTGTTGCTTTGCATGTCACTTTACATGGACAGTAAACTATTCATAAATATGCTTAGGAACAATCATTCGACCGAATCTTAGTATGGTGGTTTGTTTCAAAGCACTTAATGACCAAAGGGGTAAAGCTTGACCTTGAACTTGAAGGAGGGTAAATCTCAGTTCAGAAACAGAAGTATGAAAGAAAGTGAAAATAGTTGTTTCTAATTTAGATGTAGTTCTTTGTAGGTACCTATTTATACTCATTAACATTAAAAGTTTGGATCAGACAACGATCAGATATTGGACATCGTTATCTCTGGTTTCCCAAAAACTACAAAAAATGTCATGTGTCGTTGGTCAGTAGCCCCTATTTTCCCCAAGTTATGGCACACTAAAGTACTTTCGCTTTATCTTCATTAATTTAAGCCTTTACACTTTGACCGTGTACTAAATTCACACATATGTTTGCAAACATTGTATTTAAAAATTTAGCAGACAGAAACAATTATGGTAACACTTTACTGTAGGGTACTGGTCATAAGACTTTATGACACCTACATAAGCAACTGACATAACCCTACATAAACGTTTATATATGTTTATTCCAATAGACGTAATTCACTTTAAAGGTTACATTTGCCAGTTTTGATCAAGCTTGGTTAAAGTAGTCTTTAGGACAGATGATGCCTATTGGACTAAGCATTTATAAACATTTATGCAGGTTATGTCAGTTGTCATGACAAGCTTATGTAGGTGTCATGTAGCCTTATGAACAGTACCCTGCGGTAAAGTGTTACCACAATGATTTTGACTTTCTGAACATATTTCTGTTTCTCAGAACTGAGATATTCCCTCTTTTAATACTCCACTGCTGCTATCCCAAGACGCAGCAGATGGCAGTCATTAATATGTCCACTGCAAGAATCAGATGACTGGAATGGACTAACACATTTCATCTGAACTGTCTATTCCCCTCCATGGCTCTTACATTTTGTTAAATTATTTCTCACTCTTAGCTCATTAAAGCATGCAGAGAAACTCTGCTGAATAGGCAGATTCTAAACTTTCAATTCATACTGCATCTGCGTTCATAAGCGTCTATAAGAAGAGATATTTTATTATGAATAAAAGATAGATGAAGAGATATAGGAATACAGTCTTGTTCCATTTGTGCAATGTTTCTGTCATTGTTTGCAAATGTAACAGATGGAAAAAGGGCAGAACTGACTTTGTTAATATAGACTGTGAACCAAATGTTAATGCCATTCATTGTAATTTTAACTGTAATTAAACATAAATATTACAGCAAAATGAGAGCTAAACTCTATAGACTACTGAGGGTTAAAAATGTTCTGTTTACAGTCAATATTTTTATGGTTTGTAGTGTGTGAATAGATATTTCACTCATTTTTCTTAAATTCACCATAAGTAAATCGTTTCCACTTAAAGCAATTCAGAGCGGTTTAATGTGAAATGCTTCATTCTAGAGAAACCAAAGTTGCTCACAGTGGTGGTGAAAGGAACCAGATGTCTGAAGACTTTAATGCCTCTGAGAGCTCCCTCACAGAAAGTTATTCCATGAAACAATCCGATCATCATTGGATTTCTGCAGTTATCTGATTATTCAAATAGTCATGTAAACAGCATACTCTGATTTCAGTATAAGGTCTAGAAATTTGACTAAGAAATCTGAGCTGGATTTTAGCTCAGTAATCAGATTTACCAGTGCATGTAAACTCTTACTCTGATTTCTTTCGGATTTCTCAGTCTGCCCATGTGAGAAAACAGATGGCGGTACCGGAAATAAGCAAGCAGTGTTGCCACGAGATGCAGCAAAACACTTTTAGAGTGATGCTGAAACCAACTACATGCTTGAAGAAATTATTCTTCATGTTCTAGATGATGTATGTTCATGTTTTCACGTAAAGTGGGGCGATGTTTTTGAAAAAAAAAGCTGTGGCATGAAGTTTGAGTTTTATGTAACGTCTTCTTCTGTGAGTTTATTGGCTGGTTTGAAAGCAGAAATCCAATTATGATTGGACTCATGTAGACCTGGAGTTTCCTCATCATCTGATTACTCAAGTGCATGTAAACATTGATCGGATTACTGACAAAATCAGATTTTCTGCAGTTATCAGATTATTAAGTGCATGTAAACACACTTATTTTACAGTCGTTTTGCGATGAGGTTTTGGCCTTGAACATATTTTTAAAAGTCATACATGGCAAAGAGGTACATGCATGTAAATGCAAATGAGTGACAGCAACTCATTCTCATATTTTCCACCAGCTTTCCCTTCTAAAACCAAAGCATTCAGGCTTTTCAACCAGGTCAAAACAGCTAGATCACTATAGCTATTCAAATGCCTTCTCTGTTTGGAGGAAGGTAAATCTATCTCTCTGCTGCAGTAACAGACAGGGAAGGGACGTGATGGCAAAGCTAAAAGCCCACCTCTGCGATGCAGCACCGCATTAAAACGTTCAGCACACTCTACACACATACAGTGCAAGTGTGTATTGCGCTGCCTGAGCAGTGCATACTCTGAAGATGCGCTGGGTCCTCATTAGTGAGCTGTCCTCCTGCTTGCCTGTAATTAAAGTTCACCTGTCAGCGTCTCCTGCTGACCCCTGTCTGCCTCCACCGCCCCCTACCATTCTGATGAGTGTGGAAACGAAGGGAGACCTGCAGGGAACGCTCCTCACGAATCAGGCCCAAACTCTTCATACAGGCCACCATCTGCACACTAACAGGCTGGTGGTGGACTTTTGGACCTATATGAACTACACTGTTAAAAATACAGGTTCTGTGCAGGTATATTCTTCATTCATCAAGGCACAAACAATGTAAATGTTTCCTCAAAGTTACAACATTGGTTTTAAGGTCCAATTGTGTACCTTGAATAAGTTTTTCCAGGTGAAAAGTACATATATGTATTTTTTCATAACCTAATGTCTCCACCTGCAGATGAGACGGGGTGTGTGGTACCACCCCAGTGACAAGAGGGGTACTGCCCCAGTGACAGTTTCATACCTTTTTTTCTGAGAATGTAGAGGAGAGTGTGGTTATTAAAATACACTCTTAAAAATGAAGTGAAAGGTTTTTAGGAGGGATGCCATAGAAGAATCCCTTGGTTCCATAAAAACCTTTTCAATGCATAAAGAGCTCTTAAAATAGGCTTTTGAAAGAGCTTTAACCCTACAAAGGCATACATATACCCAAAAACGAACTATACCCCATTTACATTGCTAAGGGGAAGCAATTTAACAAGAGTTGAAAAAATAATAAGACTAATATTTTAATATGATTCTTAAAATAGCTCACTGTTCTTTTTGAAAGTTGATACTGCAGGTATTATGGGTAAAAAAATATGGTAACACTGTACATGGAGACTGTATTCATAAATAGTTATAAACTTGCTTATAACTCTTTGTAATAATGCTTCGCAAGCATACTTATAAATTCTAATAATGCCTCATAAAGCTGTGATAATGTACTATAATTAATATTTTGTGACCTATAAACATGTTCTAACACTATTTGTACGTTATAAGTGTCACTGTCCATTGTAATACCTTTTAAATGAATAATGACCTGTACATTTTTATTAAGCGACTACGTTTTCAAAAACATTATGAACATTCAAAATGACATCGCTGAGTGAATGATATTTTAGGTTTTTCACATTTAAATGTTAAGAGACGTACTGTTTATGTGTCTGTCAGTGTAGCTCTGTAAGATACTGCATATCTATTATTATTGCAGGATCAGCTGGATCAGCCTTGTAAGGATAGTTAGGCACCACCCATGTACTGAGGTCACATTTAGACACTGTAGGACCAAAATATGTTGAAAACTATTGTTTTAGGTGTTCAAAATAATCACTGTAATTCTTTTTTTCTTTTTTAATTTTGAGAAAAGAAGAAATGAAAGTTTTTAAATTGCAACAATATACAATGTATCTGTGCTTTTACAAACAGTTTGGAAATGTCTGATAATGTATAGTAATATTTATTAATAATGTATTTATTTAAAAAATCAGGAAGCAGGACGCTCTCCCAGCTGGCCTTGAAATAATAAGATGTACAGTATATTACAGCACACACACTGACAGATACATTAACTGTACTTGATGTACACTTGATGGGATTTTAAACATTTATAATGTTTTCATAATTGTTAATATGTATTACAGGGGCTTTACAATTGTGCATTGTGTCATTTTCCATTGTAAGTATTATAAGTATAGTGACTTTATAATGAATAGAGACACTTGTGTTGTTAGAACCTCATGAAGCATTATTAGGGTTTATATATGCTTACAAAGCATTGTTCCCAATAATGCTTTTTCTAAATACAGGCTTCACAGAAAGTGTTACTAAAACTACCCAATCATTTTTGCTGCATTCCATAACAGTGGTGTATAATATTGATCAAGTGCCAAATACTATTTTTATACATGCTCCTCCCACTCAAACTGTTACTCAGGGCAACAATGCAAAAAAATTTAGAGAAAACAAAAAGTGTTAAGAGCAACAAAAATAAGAAAACCCTAATTTTATATGCATGTGTAACAACCCTCCTCCTAGAGATCTACCTTTCACTTTGAACCCAGATTTAATCACCTTCAACCCAAATTTGTGGGTCATTTGCAAATTTCATCATTTAATAAAATCATGCTCTATTCCCATTTAAGTAAAAACAGAGAAGTTTAATTGATAAAGTAAACTAAATGTTAGACAAAATGTTGGGTGTGAAAGGGTGTGTCACTGAAATCAATAGAACATAAAAGCCTATTTATTATTACTATTTATTTTTATAATTAAAATTAAATTATAGAATTAAAAAAAAAAACAAAAAACAAAATCATGTTTTTTTCAGTTTAATGGCCACTAAGTAGTGTATATTTCAAAGTACAGTATTTGTGTATTATTATCATTTTGGTTGAATTATTATTTATCATTTCTTTATTATATCACGTGTTTAACCCTGTTTTACAGGGTTGCTGTTCACAACAAGGCATAGCCATGGAGGTCCTGCCTCCCCACCCACATGGAAGCCGAACTTAGTACTGTCTGTCTTAATACTGACTTTGTACCACTGTGTGTAAACATTACACTGCAGAGAACAGTGAGAAAGCTTTTTGTTATAGTGGAGTAATGACAATAAAGTTTAATCCACCTGAATTAGCCGAGCTGTGCAATTTCCTACAGGTTAGTCATGTCTACAGCTGTAAACACCAGGCCTGCACTTAATCAGTCTTTACCCACCATGGTATGCTGTCAGTTGTCATAGTACTCAGTACATTCAAACGTGATGTAAGCAATGTGTTTAAAACTTTAACAAGTTTAATTTTTTCCTCCGGTTATGGTAATTGGTGGGTCATGTCCCAATGACGTAGCTACAAAGAACAAGGCTAGTTGGTGGCTCTCAATGTCTCTGAGACGTAATGCCTGCTAGGATATGTGTCTCCTCCAACTTGTAATCAGGCCCCACTACTGGTTTACAGCATAACATTGCCTTAAAAAGTGCTTTATCGTTCCTCCAAGAACAAAACATATAAGGTTCTTCAGATTCAGGCAGTTTTTCGTTATGAAATCTATTTTATTAATGAAATGCAAAGGAGAAACCACTAAATAGTGACCAAATCCAAAACATCCAAATAGGTTTTTAGTCTTCATGAGCTCAAAGGCGGTAAAAGTTCACCTAGTGACTCCCATAGCATTGACTTTCTAGAATAACCAACAGAAAAAAAACACTATTTCAAATCTCCAGAACTTCTCCAGAGGTTGTCTATAGGATTTTAAAGATGGAGATTTTTGTGTAGAGCGTTTGCCAATGGTATCTTATTGTTACCTGTTTCTGAGTCAGCGAAGAATCGCTGTGGAATGTTTTAGTTGGAAAGAGCTCTTCAAACACTGCTGTCTCTCAATCACTGAAATCATGTTGTCTCTTTAGTCCTGGGTTTGTTGGCAGCTCCATTGTTTCACTGTGCTTTAGAAGTGGCCTGCAGTTAGCAGGCAGTAATATGCACAGTTTGTGCGATTAGCTACAGCCGTAGCAAACTGAAGGTCAATTTCAGACGTGTGGCGAGTGCATATTGAGGCCACATCGAGGCACATTTTATGCAGCGCCTGCTCACATACAAACATCTGGTCATCAGAGTAAATCTCAGTAAGAGAGAGAGAGAGATAGTGGTGAAGAGACAGTGGAGAAGAAAGAGAGCAATCGTTTTGTACTTGACACTCAGGTGTTCCTACCTGTTCTCCTGGGACACGTCACTCTCATGCGCTGTGTGTGCAGATTGATAGGGATGAACTCTAGGTATTTCTGGGCCTTGCTGCAGCTGGGCTTGAACACAGGACCTGAGGACAAAGCAGAGGGCAGGAGCACTTAGAGCACATATAATCTCCTTTATTAATTATAAAAACAACAGCATGGGCTGGTTGCCCTTGCCACTACGTAGGTTTGGGAAGTCCCTCACCATCTGCTTCTGCTGAGTTATGGGGCCATTCAGGCCTGAGGATGAAAAAAAATAGCCTTTTACAAGATTTTTTTTTAAGTGGCTTTACTTTATGCACTGGTTGTGAAGTGCGAGTACATGAGGAATGACTCTGTGGGCATCATTAGCACCTTACTGTCTTCTCTGGACAATCTATTGCTTTTAAATGGACAATGGTTCTTCTCAGGAAATTAATGACAGGTAAAAGAATTACACATTAACTGTAAGTAAATCCAAAAACGGCTTTTCATCTGAGGGATTTTCATTCAAATGTGTGAAGGCTTTCATCCTAAACTACATGAATAAAAGTGAAAAGAATAATTATTGACTTTGAGTTGCCACGGTAATGACCAGTGATGGTGTCAGACACTTGCAGGCCACGTCCAACGAAACCAACCACAGGGATAAAATGCACAAATCTGATTACGGATGCAGCAAACTGAGGGTTTGAAAATATAAGCCTACATAAAGATCTGCTAATTTGCACCTTAATCCGGTAAGCATGGGATTTCATGCACTTTCTGCGTTACCTGCTTTGAACAAAACCAGCCAATTAAAATCTCCTCGGAAAGATAAAACAAAGTGGCGCGACGATGCCGAAAACGGCTCCGTCACACCTCGCAGTCTTTCGGCTTGCTTTAAATCGGAAATATGCAAATGCTGTCAACAAAATCACTTTGAAATGAAGAATGCATTGAAGAACTTTTGAAAAGAGCAAACGGTCTGACATTTCTGTTGTGAGCTTCAAGAAATCAACAATTGTACAAAGAGAGACAAGGTACATAAACATATTAACTGGCAAGCTTAAAAAAGGGGGAAAGAAGAACATCAGCAGGTAGGTAAACAGTCAACATACATTAACTTAACTACGGGATTTTTTCAGTGATTACACTGGATGTTCCAGTAAGTCAAAGACTATACTAGTGGGTGGCCTGAGGGCTTTTTCACTTGTTAGTAGCAGGTGAAGAATTACCAGTAGGGTAATTCATGAGTCTGATAACACGAAAGACATGACTTTCATTTGTAAATAATAAAAAAAAACGTACAAAATGCTGTTGTATGTTTTAGTCTTTTTTTTAGAGTTTTAGTCGATGGGCGGAGCCTTATTTTACAGCCACACCCCTGTATTTCAGAGCCGAAAGTAAGACTGCATCCCTGTCCCCCATGGCCACATGATAAAGTAGTTAGATCTCATTGTTTTGAAGTAAATGTGTCCCAAAGTCTAAAAATTGTGTGTAGCATTAAGAACTAAGTAACTACTGAAACATATTTCCTGTGATTTTTTGTATTATGACTTTACAAGTGTACAACTTCTCAAAGCTATGTTTGCTCATCATATACTGGCTAGCAGTTATGAGTTATGCTCCAAATTAGCTGCAATTGCCACTACTGAATCAGTCACTAACAGAACGTTTGGTAAAGTTTTGATAGCGCTATGATTGTTTTGTGGCAAAATGGACTGCTCTATTATTTATTTTAATGAAATAAGGATAATTCAGATCAAAGCCCAAAATGTGTTTTGAGGTCTGACTTTGGACCAATGTAGTTGGTAAATGATACAAAAAAGGTATATCACATGACTTCAATCCAAAGGGGATGGTAGTTTTGCAAAGGGGATGGTTTATTTTTTAATGGGGGGACAGAATTCCTTTGCACCCTCTTTCAAATCAAGCTCTGGTATTAGAGATGGCATGATGGCAGCTACTGCTACTAGTCTATGTACACTGGGATTTATTTCAGCTCATACCGTTTAGCTCAAATAAACAGTGAGTTCCTGAAGACTGAGTTAACCACACACTAGAAGACTTTGAAAAGACTTCTGAAAGACTAAACTCTGACACCCTCTCACATCTGAAGACAGTGTTGCGTTTTTAGTCAGAGACTATGATTTTGCAAAGGCTAGGAATCTTGCAGTGTCACTATTTACAAGACTGCAACTACATTTTTGAGCTTATTCCCCATCATGCACCTGGTGGAAATTTACAAGCAGATAAACACTTTTCCTTCCACTCTATAGTGGTACAGATGGGAAGATACATTGGCTGGGCAGGTAAAGATCTGGGGCTCAGATTAGTTCACTGTAGAACTGTGTACTCTGGCAGATCATCACCCAGAAGTCCTCAGCACATTTCCTTACGTGTTACAGGCTCAGTGAACCTGAAATATTAAAACAGTCAGTTTACATTTTAATGCATGATTACTGTACTGAATTACTGTTTTTTTTTACAGAGATTTCAGTCAGCGATGCCTGCATTCTCTCTCTCTCTCTCTCTCTCTCTTTCGCGCCGCTTGCCTGCGCTCGGCCACAAGTGCTCACGCGCGCCCCTGGCACGTCACTATTTGTATGAGCCAAGACTTAAAACTTATGATAATATTAAACACAGTTGTTTTTTTTGCAGCGTCAAGATGAGAAAAAGACTGACTTAAAACCGCCATCTTGACCACCTTATACCAAACGATCGAGATGATGCGAGCGCAACGCGACTCTAACAAGACTCTCGTGATTTTATTCTGACATGGATATTTGTCTGCGACAATGAAATCACTTGAAAAGTCGTTTGGTGTAAGGCCGGCATTAGCTGATGAATTAGGAGTCGGTCAACACAATGAATTCAAGAAACTGAGCTTGATGTGAGTTTGAACTTGAGCTTGTGTTTAGAACATCCTCTGGTTCACTCATGGTGATGCCTCCTATAGTGGGATTCCTGTGCTCTGCCCTGTTTACAAAGTCATGCTGTGGGGCGCTCGACAACCAGGGTGCAGTAGCCTCGATTCCACTGTACCGTGTGATCAGCCTTCACAGATGTGAGCAGAGTGGCACAAACCTACAACCCAGACTTCAAAACAACTTTGCACCAGCGTACTAAAACACAGTCTTGCAACCACAATGAGAGTGTACTTTCACACTTTCAAACACTGAGCGAGCGGTGCTGAATATAACCTGGCCCGTGGGCATGGGCTTTTCACACATACAACTATTTCCTTTACCGACCAGCAGAAGGTTAAATGAACGTGCCTGTGTTCTTCAAATTGCAGCAGGATGTCCTGCTGCTGGCCTGCAGAGATGACCTCACCCCCACAGGTTCCTTAACATAGCTACTCAGAGCAAAGTGTCTCTCAGGAAAAATGACAAAAAGCAAAAGAAGAAGAAAGAAATAAGTCTTCCCAACTATCAGGGCTCCTTCACTGTTCTAGATAATTTGAAATCTCTGTTTCTAGCTAATAACATCATTTTTTCATTCCCTCAATGTTCAATGGTTTAAGAATGTTATGTTGGTTTCAGATCAGATGGGGTAATTTAAGACTAGGTATGTGTGTTAAAACGCATCTTAAACAGGTGATGCAATCATGCTAGGGGTGTAAACAAAGCATCCAGGAAAGGCCACGGATGGGTTAAAGCTCATCACTTTACTTGCAAAAGTGTATCACCAAAAAATCAGTTT
Organism: Colossoma macropomum; assembly: GCF_904425465.1. NCBI lineage: Eukaryota > Metazoa > Chordata > Actinopteri > Characiformes > Serrasalmidae > Colossoma > Colossoma macropomum. The sequence continues at coordinate 37,633,332 of NW_023494791.1, forward strand.
AAGAATAACATTCCACAATCCTTCAGATGGCACTGCATTAAAACCAGCATGCTTCTGTGGCAGACATCACTACATGGGCATGGGAACAACTGACAAACTTCTGTTGTTTGTTGTGGCTGCAAGTTAAGAACTGTATTATGCACAGTGGATGCCATATGCCAGCAACATCCAAAAACGCTGCTGACTTCTCTGAGCCCGAGCTCTACTGGAAACATATATTGTGGACTGACGAGTCAACCTTTCAGATTGTTTATGGAAATAATAAACGTTGTGTTTTCTGGGCCAAAGAAGAATCTGTATTGTTCCCAACATAAAGTTCAAAAGCCTGTGTCTGTCATGGTATGGGCGTGGATTAGTGTCCATGGCATGGGTAACTTGCATATCTGTGAAGACAACATTAATGCTGAAAAATATGTAGACATTTTGGAGTAACATAGGCTGCCTTCTAGACAAGGTCTTTTTCAAGGACATCCACGCTTACGACATGACAATGCCAAGCCACATTTTGCATGGGTTATAACAGCATGGCTGCATACTCAGCTAGATTGCTAGACCTGTCTCTCAATGAAAACAAGTAGTGCATTATGAAGCCCAAAATACGACAACAAAGGTCCCATGCAGTTGTTAAATGATTATTAAGCGATTTTAAAAGGAAAGGTGATGTAATACAATGGAGTTTTTGGACCATGCTGCAGATATGAAATTTTGGAATGAAAATATATTTACAAAAACAAAATTCATTAGCTAAGACAAAAATATTGTGTTTTTTGTATTGTTTTCAATTTAAAGAATTTACTAATCACTGTTTTATTTTTGTTAGCATTTTTAACTTTTTCAAAACTGAGGTTTGTATATTGGTTCTGTTCTGAACGAACCAAACATTTTTTAATTCTGTTTCTGTGTAGGTAAGGGGACCTAATAAAGTGACCATTGGGTGTCTATTCTTATGGAGTGTTGCTATTACAATGGACAAACAATATTGCAGATGTTTTTCCACAATGAGCTTTTTTTTGTCTTTTATTCCTTTCTTTACAGACATCATTAGGTCCTGTATCTTCTGTCTTGTTCTTTTGGATACGTGTAATTTGTTTGAGGATTATCAACCTTTCAGCATGCTCATGTCCTTGATGAAAACTCCAATAAACAGATCTTTCAAGAACAAACAAACAAATACTTGAGGGAAGCAAAAAGCCCATTTGGAGAGAACACTTCATTTTAAGAGATTATAGTGACGGCATAAAACACATCTAGGCTGAAATACAATATCTAACTCAGAATAATGTTCCTGACAGAGTGATGGGTGAGATGACTGATTCATTGTCAGATTCAATATATGGTAATTTCACTTCTTGTTCTTTTTCAGTGCCCATCTTCTCTGCGCTCTTTTGTCTTGATGAAATCTTGCTACACTGGAACATAAAAGAGTAGACATCGTTTTCTTTCAACTCTTGACCCTGTCAGAGTCACTTCTCAGGAAAGTCTTCCCCACCCTGTTTTTTTTTCTCCTCTTGTTGCAGAGGTAAAGTTAAAAATATATGAGGTGCTGTAGCTTACTCAGCACGATGAAAGCCACAACGTCCTGCCAAACACCAAGCGGGGTTCTACAGAGTGCTAAATATGCACATATGTACTGAAGGCCTCTCTATTCACTCTGTGTTCACATGTATTTATGCCATTAAGATGCAGACAAGCAGAAAAGCTTATAAAAATACCTTAATCTACATAATTTTTTCTTCTTAGTTGCTTTTGGTGGGTGGCTCAAATGACAACTACTAACCACCAATGCAGCTTTACACTGAATGCTACACATCTGCTTAGTGTTAGCTCAGCAGAAGAGGTGGCATTAGCATTGGCAGCACCAGTAAAGCCTTTATCTCCTGAGACAAGGCCAAATTACGCTTCTTTATCTGCGCTGTACACAGACGTTCATGTAGGTGTTTGCACATTCTTACAGATAGTGTTAATGTGTGCACTAAAGGGGCACCGTAACATTTACCAAACTACGTAAAGGAAACAAGGAAACCTAGAGACAGCAATCATGGTACAACCCAGGAAAAGTCTATGGTTGCACTGAAGTAAAGTAACAATGTACAGAATTATTAGATGTTCCTTTTTAGGTTCCATTTTGGTTCCATTTTGAGCTTCATCCCTGAACCCCAATACAGACAGATCTTCTTCCCTGCTTAACCAACCAGCATCTTCTTAAAACAAAGCACCCCACAGATTTGCACGGCATGTAGGTCGGATGGCTCTTCACAGTTCAACTTTCACACAACTTTTATTTGCTTGAGACGTATGTGGAACTAAATTTTACTCGAGTTACACAATATAAAGCCTTCCGCAGCTCATTTGAGATTTCTTAGAAACTGCAAGTGTCAAGCAAGCTTCCTGAAACAGCCAATCAACACACAGCGAGTCTAAAGTTGCTTCATACCACATCATTCTGCTGAACTACAGTCGGACTAAACAGCATTTTACAGCCTTTGAATACTTATTAAGTATATCCAATTGAGTACTCATGCTCAAATATCTACGTTTCACAATTACCATAATTTATGTATGTCTAGGTATGCTCGGTACTGCGGTTTAAAATATATCCAGTTGGCGACAGTTTATTAATACTCAGGCTGAGGCCCAGCTGCTCATGCGTGGTATGTTGCTATAGAAGCCGCGATTGTAGCCCTTTCGTTCAAATACAGCACTTACTAGTCACGTAGACACAAATGGAGTAATGAATTAGAATTAGTGCTTTATTCATTTTTAATTATCACCAATGTGATTTCAGTTTATTTTGCTTTAGTCAATAGCTTTTATTATTGAGTTAATTGACTAGCTTGCAGTTTTTTATTAAGAAAAGCTGCAGAGAGGGTGAGGCGCTCTGAGGCCAAGTAATGCAGATCTGCCAACCTTGGGAAAATATTTTTTGTGTAGCAAAATAGAGTAACATTGAAAAAAAAACGGGGTCTGCTGCTCTTTCTATCCCCCCGTCAGTGCCCTCCTCATCTGACGTCATGTTTATTTTAACTGCAAAGACCAATTGATAGTCCAGGTGACAAGTGTTACTCAACAAAAATGATTTACATACACTCAATAATCTGATCATAATTGGATTTCTGCAGTTATCCAATGATTCAATTAGTCATGTAAATACCATCCTCCAATCTCGAAATCCAAATAAGAAATCTGATAAAGAATAATCAGATTTCTCAGTGCATGTAGACTCTTACTCTGATTTCTTTCGGATTTCTCAGTCTGAGCATGTGTGGATCGGACTGCTGTACCGGAGAATAAGCAAGCAGTGATGCAATAAGATGGCAGCAAAACACTTTTGGAGCGACGCTGAAACCAACTACATTCTCAACGAAATTAAGGATTTAAATATTTCTCATCTTCAAGATGATGTATGTTCATATTTTCAGGTAAAGTGTCACAAGGTTTAAAGTTTGAGTTTACGTCACGTTTATGTCACGTCTTCTTCTGTGAGTTTATTGGCTGGTTGCAAAGCAGAAATCTGATTACCGCCTGACTCATGTAGACCCCGAGTTTCCTACTGTCCGATTACTCGAGTGCATGTCAACGTGTTGATCGGATTACTGACAAAATCTGATTTTCTGCAGTTATCAGATATAAATGCACTCACTGTCGCACATTCTAATCAGATAGACACTCAAAGTTCCACGTTCTAGAACGTTGCCGTAGTCACAGTGTACGGCTGCTCCGAGGCTGTGAATGGGCAGCGCTGTGTGAGCTCTAGCAGTCATGTGGTCGCACCACTCATGCCCTGCAAAAACAGAATGGGTGGCCAGCTATTCAAAGCTAGGATCAATATACATTCAGAAGACGATTTGCTTTTCATTTTCACTTTTTTTCGTGGCTGCTGTTCATTCAGAAAGTTGTCCAAGCAGAAAACGCACACGCAATGCTGGGATTTCCACCCATGCTGCACCTTCCGACTAACCAGAAGTTTTGGGAAAACTACAACCCTGCATGACGGGCAAACTCGTGAGCGAAACACTTGCATATAGCAAAAAGCAGTATTTCTAGTTCTTGCAGCCTAAAATCCCTACAGTTCTGCAGCCCGTTTACCCTTGCAAAGGAGTTAAAAGCACTGCGTCCCTTGTGGAACCAGCCACATAGAGCGAGGAGGGTGAACGAGAGGGATAAAAAACATTCTGTGTCGATTTGCAGTCTCTTGAAATGATTGACATTATGTATTTGTCATCCCTGGGGAATGAACCCAGTGCTGAGACTGGTCGAACTGTTCTTCTTTTGTTTTTCAGGAGGCTAGACGCTGCTGTCACCTGCTGTTAGATCTGACTAATGATATTATGCAAGAATGTAATTCTGCAACTATTGAATAGTTTAACTTTCAAACATTCCATTATACTCCACCTCTATTTAGTACTAATCAGCTTTTTGGAATGATTGCTGGAATATATTTATTTTTTATGTTTCTAACTTAACTGAAACACCACAAACATAATGGGAAAACATTACTAACAAACAATTACTGGCATAATAAACAACATAATTTGATAATCTCACACAGTCTGGTAGCTCTGAAGACCGCCAGTGATGAATGGTGCAGGACAGTACAGGAAACAACATCTTTTTAACCATTGTCTTAAAAACTGTTATTGAGTGGGGGAGTGACCATATTTAAGATTCTTGTCAACATTTTTCACATGTAATACATGTGCTAAACTCAGCTGCGCCAGTATTAATGCCAGGTGAAGTGGAGAACAAGCAGTGGAGAGCATGGGAAGTATCAATCCAAAGCTGTAGGAGACTTATTTGGACTTGCATCGCGTGACTAAGACTGACAGTCACCTCAAATTAGAGCTCTTACACAGATAACTAGGAATAAAGTCTTGACGGTCAAAACTGACAATGGATGAGACATCACCACGGCAAAAACTGCCTGCTTTGACATTAAAGGACCATTTCCATCTCCATCAAGTGCTGTTTTTGTGTGATGTGCAGGCAGATTATCTTGCTCTCTGAAGGTGATGCTACCTTGATAGCATGTAGCATCATAAACAAAAGCATGTTTCCCAGCAGGCTAATAAAAGCCCACGTTCGGGGGGCTCCCAAAAGGTGAAATTGTCTAAGCGTTGGCCTTATTGTCAGGAGATCACGAGTTTGACCCCCGGTGATGCTACAGTCATCCGTGGCTGTGAGTCGAAGAGACCACAATTGGCCTCGCTCTCTCCCTCTGCCCCATCACTCAGCATGATGCTAGCCAACGCAACGCCAGTTAGCTTACGCAACAGAACTGGCGGTTAGTGTTCTCCTCCAAGCACGTTCAGCTGCCCAGTGATGCTGCGTTAGCAGCAGTTCAAAAAAGTGCAACCAAGGCTCTGCAATTCTGCAAAGGTACTTCTGCAAACCTGCTTGCATTGAGAGAAGCCAACATGCAATACTGTTTTAGGGAGGCAACAAATATTAAATACTAAATAAAAGTTACTAAATGTGCTAATTAAAATATTAGAAAACAAGATAAGCAGTCGAAAAAGCTGACACTTTTACTCATTTTATTAAAGTATACAGTCCTGTTGGGCTGCTCGATTATGTCAGAAATCATAATCACAATTATTTTGGTTAATATTGACATCACTTTTATTTAACATAATTACTTGTTCCTTGTTGGACCAAAGTGTTTTCAAACAGCTGAATTCATTTTACCTTTACTGTTGACCAAAGGCTCTCTTGCCATCATCTTGGCTCAAGCTGAACCTATTACTGGCCTCACTCTCTCTGGGTGGGTAGGATGGCCCTCCCTCTCCCCCATCACTCAGTGCAGTGCTAGCCAGCGCAGTCTGTTAGCTGACGTAACAGAACTGGTGGTTAGCATTCTCCTCCAAGCGTGTTCAGCTGCCCAATGACGCTGCTTTAGTGGCAGTTCAAAAAGATGCGGTGGCTGGCTCCACATGACTCGGAATAAGCTTGTGTTCGCCTTTGGCCTCCTAGCACTGGTGGTATTGTGTGATTGGGGGAGTGATAACAAGCAGGCGGAACTGAATTTGACTAAATTCGTGAAAAAACTGGAAAAAAATTAATAAAAAAAGCTCATGCACAGGAACTTGCAGGGTGATTTATGAAGTTTTATTTTATATTCCGATTTTGGCTTCCAATGATTATGAAAACAAGATAATCGAGGGTAAATTGAATCCAGCAGTTTGGAAACACTTTGGTCCAAACAGCAGCAAATACTGTGCAAGATCTGTTACATGGTGGTGCACCACAAGGCAATATGGCCAATTTGTTTAATCATCTAAAAAACAGTTAAAAAGTATTTAAGTGTAATAAATGCTTGATGATGTTCTTCCGACAACAGCGATATAGTTTCATAAAAATAGGTAAAAGTATCAGTTATTTGACTGCTTTTCTTGTTTTCTAATATTTTAATTAGCAATTTATTGAATTTAATATTTAATAATATTTATTGCCTCCCTAAAATAATTTTGCTGGTAACATTGCATGTTGGCTCCGCTCAATGCACATATGTTTACATGCATCTTTGCAGAAGTATAAAGGCGCAGTCACACTAGAGTTTTGCAGTTTGTATCTCTTTGAGAAAGAAGTGTGCTCAGGCAGAAGCAGCAGACTTACGATAAAAAGAAATCCCTCAGTTTTACTGAAGTTAGCAATTTATCGGTGACTTTTTAGCTGTGGTTAGCAATACAGGGGAGAGAATGAGAAAACAATGGACTCCCGACTGCCTGAATACCATGCTGCATTTCTTTTGTGTTCATTTAGAGTTGACACAAGAAGAATTACGCAGTATAAAATAGAACGGCAAGCGCTGCGCTGAGTGACGGGCCCTGCTGAAAAATCTGTTGGTTCCTTGTTTCGTCCAGTAGTTGGTGATGGCACTGCATGGGGTTTGAGGGGGAGTTGGAAGGGCCATCCTCCCCATCCAGAGAGAATGAGGACAGTAGGTCACCCTACTTAGGAGCAAAGTCAAGTTTCACGTGCAAAATTTCATCTCTGCTGGAAGTCTGTGAGGTAAAATCTTAAAGTGTGCAGACTTCCATTGAAATGAAAGCAATTTCACTCAGGAAACCTCGCTGTGAAAAAGCATGACTGTGCCTCAAATCAGCCTTTGGCAGTGTGGTGCAGCTCCGGTGTCGGCCACTCGACTGGACTCTCTATCTCTCTTTCACTCTCTCCAGGGACGGTACTCGGGCTAATGGAGCTGGGTCGAGCCGCAGCAGAGCCATTAGCCCTGTCACAGAGAACATCTGTGTGTCCAGGTGCTCGTCCAGTTAGGAGGAGGAAACCCACCACTCTGACCCCCCCACACCACCAGCTGCAGAGTAAACAGACTTAATAGGCAAAAAAAAACTCTCTCTCACTCTATGTTTCTCTTACACTCTCTCTCTCATAACCGTCTGTGAGATAAGAGAGAGACAGAGAGAGATGGAAAGGGAAAGAAGAGAGAGAGCAGGGACAGAAAAAGAAAGAAAGAGAGATAGAGAGATAAAGAAAGAGAAAGAGAGACAGACAGAGATAAATAGAGAAAGAGAGACAAAAGGGGAAAGAGAATTCGCTGCTGTCGCCCAGTTGTGCCCCCAAGACTTGCCCACTTCTCACACTGGAGAGTGTGTGTGTGTGGGTTTGTGTGTGTGTGTGTGTGTGTGTGTGTGTGTGTGTGTGTGTGTCTGTGTGTTGTTAGTCATAAGCCACAGTACAGTTTTGCTGCATTTCAGAAAAGTACTCTGCTCTGTGAGAAACACACAGCTAACTGGAGCCCAGACAGCCTTCAAATCGGGCTTTATTGAGCACTAGCGGCAGCCTTTAGCATGAATGAAGGAATTAACTCATCACACTCTTTACGCAGGTACTCCTCTAATCTCCCCTCCCTGCCTTTCTTTAAATGTATCTGATCGAGGAAGCTGAAACAGCCACAGAGCTTAAAGAAGAGTCTGGAAGGCTTAGTCTCCTTATTGGGAATTAGTGAGGTGAATTAGCTTGGTGTAGCTCCTGAGTCCTGCACCTTGTGGAGATTTGTCCTGCTTCTGTCTCTGACGCTGGATGGGGCGGGTTGGATTCTCCAGCCGTCAGGTAAACCTGAAAGGAATTAGCTAATGGTGGTTAATTCCACCACAAAGCTAATAATGACTAATTCGTGAGCAGATAAACACTGAGGTCCAGTTTGTGCACTAGCATTATTTTATTCCCTGTAGCTACTAGATTTTTGTAGGCTAGCATTGTCTCAAATCGAACCTGAATCAATATGTTACACTAAACAAAAATGACAGATTATTGTGTGGTTCCTCACACCACTGCATTACGCCTGACTAACCTCTATGCAATCAAACAGCAAGATTTTCTTATTTCCTTAAAAATGTCAGTCTTAAAAGTTGGTGGCTCCTCCTCTTTTGCTATGTAAGGCAGCCTGTGGAGACTGAGTAGGCGAAAGTATGCAACGTCTTCCATTTTCAACACTTTTAATATATCTTCCTGAAATTAATGGCACACTACATCCCAATGGAACTCCAGTACAGTGATCAGGGGAGAAAAATTTAAAAGTTGCTGCACAGACTTCAGAAAGTGACGTAGTTTGCTAATCACAAAGCCACAAGTTAGCCAACCCCATGTATATACCAGCTAGCTAGCTAACTAGCTCCATGTATGTGTAATCAGATAAACAACTTTGGACATTATGAGTTCATTAGGGGACTAGAAAGTTTCATTAAAGGCTGATCTTTGAAGGTTCAAGAGACTAAACAATGATTCTCCAAAAATTATTTAGGAGAAATTTGTGTCTTGTCTCAGCCTCGGAGTAAGATGGACACTTTGGAGACCAGCCGAGTGTAGTGCCTTTATCTGAGGTAACTGGAAACTGAACATATATATATATATATATATATATATATATATATTAATATCAAAAATAAATAAAAAGACAGAAATAAAACAGTCCTTTTTCTGTCTTTAAACAAATCTGTCTGCTGCCTGTTGATGATCTAGTTGGTTATTTCCAAGATAGTTTAACTGGGTATTATTTGTCCTGAGAACAGATCTGAGTGTAATAAAATGTGTTGTTTGGTTTATATTCAGCTGACTTCAGTTGGTGATTCTGAATGAGATTTAGAGAAAAGGTACAGAACATAACCTCACCAGCATTTTCTTACAAAAGATACAATGCAAAGTTGGACTAACACTATAAAGTAATAATAATTAAAAATATTTTAGGCTATATATTATTTAATGTTGGCAGCATGGTGGCGCAATGGGTAGCACTGTTGTCTCACAATAAAGGCCTCCCAGAGCCCAAAGAAATGCAGTCAGGCCAACTGGAGATGCTAAACAGCCCCTAGGTGTGAGTGTAGGTGAATGTATATATCTGCCCTGTGATGGACCGGCGACTTGTCTAGAGCGTTTCCTGCCTTCCGCCCAATGAACACTGGGACAGGCTCCGGCTGGACTCGAATTCACTTGCACTCACTCACAGGGCCTGTTTACACCTTGCATTCACATCTGTTTTTTGGTAATCAGACCACATTCAGATTTCACTTGACCGCATGGAAAGCCAGGTGCAAACACCCCCAGGATGAACTGTGATCAGATTACGGTCGGATGAAAGTGCCCAAACCAAGCTTGTCCTCGTGTATCATAACAGGGGAAAGATTAAACAAGAGTAAAGCAGAAAGGATGTATTTATTGATGTGCTTTCTATGCGGAAAACAGACAATCCGATCTCATCTGGTCAAACTAGCGATGCATTTTAATGAAAAGTGTGAATGGAATCTGTTCAAAGTTTATCCAGATATGATCTGGAGACAAAACATATGAATGCAAGGTGTAAACAGGCTCACAGAAACGACCTGCTCTGCTGGTCAGGCAGCACTGCTTTTGCACAGTAGTGACTATGCATGCTCAAGTTCACATCAAGTTCTTGTGAAGGGTTTCTACTAGAATCATGAACAAAATGCACTCTGGTGGCATTTATTACTCGCCAGACAACACTGCAAAAAGCAACGCATCTCAGAAACATTGTGCTTTGCTGGCCATGACTGAGACGGCATTGTTTTGCCGGTAATGTATTGGCTTCTGTTCACACAAGCTCTCCTGGAGAAACGAAAATAGTTGGTGCTGTCAAAAGCTGATGCAAGATTCCCAGAGTCAACTTCTCATACTGTAAACCTGGAAATGTTAAAAGTTGACACTGAAAGAAGTTTATACTGTAAAAACATTATGTCTCAGTGTTTAGCCTAGCAACGTGGTATTTATGTTTGAATGAGTGTGGCTAAGCCAGGGGTCAGCAACACGCGGCTCTTTTACTGCCCTGTTGCGGCTCCACAGCAGAACTTAAAACAGAATAAGTTTTAACAATAAATGGTCTTAAATGCTGGAGTTAATGTACAACTGCAATCTGGCCTAACTAGTAGCTAACAAAACGGCAAAGAGAAAGATTCAATATGGGCATTGATCATTTGGAGATGAATGGAGTCAACTAGTTCACTGATACGTTTAATCCGCAATGTGAAACTGTCAAACACTAAAAAGTCATGAAGATGAAGTCAGCTTCTCGTTGCAGCAGTTACATTCTGGCACCTCAGGCACCTCTTAAGGTGGAACGTGAAACAAGAAGCTGGTGTATGAGAAGCTGACTACAGTCTCGTAGAAAGCCAAACGTCGAGAGATATTTTACAAGAAGCTGTTCTACATTTGAGGAAAAGTTTCCTGCTGGAGATACTAGAAAAGAAACTATAGCTGAGCTAAAGTTTAAAGCAGTCTGCACTTTTGTTTATATTATGTTTTTGTCCTGTACTAGAACATTAGCACATGTTGAGACATATTTTAAGCCAAGATGATAAAATGGACATAAAATGCCATGCTGATGTAATCAATCCGAGGGTGGTTTAATTTTTGTTGAAAGGACAAAATGGCTCTTCCTAACATTTGGGTTGCCGACACCTGGTCTAGGCTAACCATGGCAGCTTGAGTTACAAAAGATATTTCTCTGTTTTCAGCGTAATCTTGACAAGACAGCATTACTACATCATTCGCTGATTCATTATCACATCATCAAGAAGACGACGACTGCCTCTCATCTAAGGCTAAACTGACCGTGATGTGATTTTAACCCACAGTGGCTAAAAGATTTCCCATCACTCCTGAAAGAGTTTGCTTAATAAAAAATCTTTATAAATGTCCTCCTCTGTCTGCCTCCTTTGTGCTACTGAATTTGCTGTACAGCTCTATTGGATAGATGATTGACGTATTGTTACAGCAATTCTCAGACTACATATGATTCTCAATGGTCACTATTCAGTTTCTAAACAGTACCTAAAAAAGAGTAGTGTGGTCTTTTTTGTTTCCCCAGCTAGTTAAATTCCTTCCACAGGATGCTTAGCAGTGCCGCTACACAGGTGAGCATGAACTCTTTATTACTGTATATTATTATTAAATGTAGTTGTATGTACATTGTGCTTGTGCAAACTTTTGTGCAGGTGAGTTTAAGCTTGATTTGTCAACTTTAACAACATCAACTGACTTTTGGAATTGACTCCATGGATTCCCCTCACTTGAAATCGAAAATGGAAAGTTTGGATTCAAACAGCCCTATTCACTGTCGGAATCCTCACTACCTTCTGGGGCAGTACCCCTCTTGTCACTGGGTACATCTCAGTACCTCTAGTTAGGGAACATGACTGTACTATAATCCACTGAAATTATATTTTCTAAGTTAAGGCTTCACACACCCCGTCTCGTCTCCAGGCTTTTTATTTTATTGTTCTGTTTTAAAACATTAGGTCATGAAAAGATAACAAATATGTACTTTTCACCTGGAAAAACTTTAAGGTACAAAATTGGGCATTAAAACCAGTGTTGTATCTTTTAGGGTACATTTACATTGTTTGTACCTTTATAATGAAAAATGTGCCTGATCAGTACCTTTATTTCTAACAGTGTACCGGCAAAGGGATGCCCTCACTCAAAACTGAAACTTGACTGACCCTAGGCCTGTCACGATTACTACATAATCACCTAATCGGAAATATTTAAGAGGATCGCAATTATTGGAGATCACCACATTTATTTAGGCTGACTGTAATCATTTCCCACATTAGATTTTACAATAATATTAAGCCACAACAAGCAAAATATGAACTGAGTGTGGTGGGCTGAGGCAAATTAAATGTAAATGAAAGAAAGCAGTAAATGCATTCAGTCATCATGGGACTTTAACATGTTTAGAGTGCAGTCTCGTTTGTCCACTTTTGGCTTGTATTTTAATAGATGCATATAACGAACAAGAAAAGAATGAAATCATTAAACAAGATTATTTATATGACAATTGAATGTCAGCTAAAATTTCATGATCGTGACATAAACTGACCCTTAATTTTTCCTGTGGAATATGATCCTAATCTTTTCTGCGACTCAGTAACGGTAAATATGATTATTCAGTTCAGTCATGCTGCACATAAAACCAGAAAACTGGTTGTAGGGTTCCAGCCCTAATTTAACCCCTGCCTAGTTCACTACAGGGGTACTTGATTTGAAACAGCTAGGGAGTTACGAGAGCAGCTGAAGAGCACCAGCGTTGGCTCAATCTAATCTGCTGTACAGGCAGTGGAGTGTGCACTACTCCTGAAGCAGCAGCACTCTCTAAACACCAGACACACACTCTGGCCAAGGAGTCATCTGCCTTATTATTCCTAATAACATTAAGCATCAATAATTAATACTCTGCAGTTTCTCTGCAGTGGCTGGACTGTGGTGGAGTCCTGCAGAAGGGAGAGAGCAAAGCGAGTTGCGGAAAGGCTGAGGCCGTTCTGATTTACAGCAAAACAAGATTAGAGCCCGGCCGCTCTGAGAGCTGTCAGGAGCCATAACGGAGAAGCCTGGGCTCGGCTCGCCGCGGCCGTCAGCATCAGTCATCCAGCAAAACAACAATAACAGGCACGTGATCAACCGGCCCGAATGGGGCCGACGATCGATCTGACCGATCAGCTTTTTTGGCCGCCACAGCTGATTAGAAGGGCTAAAACATCAATGACTATTTTAGATTTCAGGCAGAAGCGGAAAGGGCTGCATGGCGCTTTGACATTTCAGTGCTGCCTTTTCTCTTTTCTTCCTCTATAGGGAGTGAACATTGGAAGACATTACATTAGACTGAGAGCAGATAGAATTGATTCAATAAGACTGTGTAATATCTGTCACTGCAGATCAGGCACACACACTGAGTGAGTGTGTGTGTGTGTGTGTGTGTGTGTGTAAAACCCTAAATCCCTAAATGACAAATATCATTCAGTTCAACACTGAGGCTGTCAATTGGGCTCATATATATATATATATATGTTCCAGCTTGTGAAATATTTGAAACACCATTTTTCAAAACAGTAACACTTCATTTGAACACTGTTACATAACATCGACATAAACATGTCATGGCAAATGTCATATGCTGTCATGAGCATGATATAGCCCTCATGACATCAAACCACTTAGCCCTTACCCCTACATTTTGCACGTTCACGTCTAGGGGTAGGGTGTCTTGATTTTTGTTGAGATGGAGGGGTAGGTAGAAGTGTTAGGGCTACATGGCCCTCCAAACAGAGTGGTTTGAGAAAAAAAACGACAAGATGGCTACGCGAGTGACCAAAGAAACCTACAATTCATTTCAATGTATAATGGTCCTTTTCTTCATATCAGCCATAAAAAATCGCCAGTAGTGTTTTGATTTCTTGGGAGCTTCCTCATTTCGTAGGGAAGACTCCAACCACCACCTGCTGTAACTCAGTTCCAAGAGGCAAGGTGACACTCAAAAACAAGAGGCAGAGGTAAAAATAAGAAATGGAATTAGGCCTTATCTTACTGGACATAATCTGTCATGACAACTCATGGCAGGGTTATGTTGCACACGGTAGTTCACGTAAAGCATCTCTAAATCTCACAGTTTTACAAACCAGTGAGTCTAACCCCATCAAACCAAATTTCTTACCAACAATCCACTCTGAGAATTTGCCGATGGTCCCTTTAATTCCGAGGCGACTGAACACAGGAACTGGCCATTGTGCAAAGTATTAATGGATACAATCAGTGCTTTCCATTTTTAAAGGGTTAAAAAGGATTAAAAACAGATTATGTCTGGTAATATAACAGTGTCGTGTTACTGTTACTTGTACTTGTCAAAACTAGAGTACATTAGCATATGATGTCATGACATCAAACATCATGGCATCTGTCAAGACAACTACCAGTAATGGTAACATGACACTGTTATATTACTGAACAAAATCTGTCATGTCAACTCATGACAGCGTATGACATCTGCCATGATACGTTTATGGCATGGTTGTGTCAGTGTTATGTAGCCGATTCAAGTAAAGTGATCGACTTGTCCAGTGATACTGAGCTCCAGGCCACTGAAATAGTGACTACTACACTACTGAGCACCCACATTTGGTCAGAAGAAGTCTGAGATCATGGAGAGAAACAGGGAATGTATTAATGTCTGTTACCATTAACAGCAGACAAACTACTTTGTACAAGCCACAAAAGAGCTGCTGGGTGTTTATTTTGTTATTTTTGATGATTAATTTTTTATCTTTTCATTGAAAGAAATGCCAAAGAACATCCCTTTGCCATGCCCCACCCACACCCAGAATGAACAGACACATCATACATACAGCACAGTACACTTAGGTTGAGCAGTCACAACATAAACACATTAAACAGATAAGCAAGCAAAAGGCACTTTGGTTATCCTATCATTTCATGTACGAAGAGTTCTTAACTGTTCATTCTGATAGATCATAGTTTCAGATAGAGGATGTCCAGTAATGTATGAAGCCAGTGATGTATGGACAGATGATGAGGGGTAACCAACTTTGGACAATCAGTCAGCCATTCCGAGCCCATTCCATAATGGGGAATCCTGAGTCATCATTAAGAAGAATACATACCCATTTAAACACAAGATAGGCTGTGTCCAAAACCACATGCTGCTATACTATACTATACATAATATACTGATGAATGGGCTTCTAATGGTCCATTTTAGTTTTGACATACTAGTTCGTATGGCAGTATATGGTTTTAGATGCAGCGTTAGATTGTTGTTTTATTTATTTAGGGTCAGTAATGGTGTGCTTGGTTGCCATCATGTGACTAACCTGTCTAAAACATACCAGGAGAGACTGCAGAGGCTTTAAACACTCAAACCGATGATTTCTACTGCCATGTTTTCATTGATTTCGCCGAAACATTCAACTTTCAAATTTATTTTGACAGCCCTGTTGTGTGTTTGGAGCCTGTGAAAGTGGGCAACCCAAAAAAAAACAAACAAACAAACAAACACAAACATGACGCTCGTGAGTGTTTGCAGAATGAAGCTGTGTACACTACAGCACGTCTGTGCTACAGTCTTCAATCTACGACCTCTGTAGGACGATAGAGCAAACACTCCGCACATTTCTGGTTCATCCACGCTGCGTGTTTTTCTCATCTCTGCCCGGTCAGAACTTTGTTGCTATGGCTACGCTGCCACCACATATTTAAGAGCAACCACGAGACGCTGCGAGAGGCACACGAGAGGAGAACCAGCCCAACTGGGAGAATCACTGCGCACTGATGATAATGACTAGGCCATACGTCTTCATATGAATCCCTTTCAAAGCAGCGTCTAATCGACATGTAATTGCTGCATTAAATGAAGCAGTGATGAAGAGCAGATGAAGCATAGGAAAGCATTATATCTCAGATTTTCAGTTCTCACATAGCAACGCTTCAGTCTCTTGTGAGTGTGTCTCAGCACTAATTCAGTGCATGCCTTCACATTAGATGCCATAATTAACTGTGAGCACAGTGTTTGTTAACTGTGGACGGCTGATGAATATATGAAAGCCTTTCTGTTCATAACCAAGGACGGATTGTGAAGGTCTTACTTTCTTCATAGAAACGAGAGATAGGAAGGAAAAGGAGGAAAAGTGCAGTTTGTTGAGATCAAATGAAAATAAAGTGAAAAAATACAATGAAATGGTGCTTTTTATAAAAGATCTTGAGCAAAAAAAAGTTTCATTTCTTTGAAACTGAAAGAGCACAATTTTATCTTTTGGGTTACTGGGGATGAGTTTAGGGTTAGTTGTAGGTTCAAGTTTAGACTTATAGGGATCATTTAAAATTTTAAGGCAGCCCAAACTAACTAAGTTAAAAGCTTTTTTTCAGTGTAATAATGTCTATTTCACTAAAATAAATGTTTGAACGTTCCATTTTATCACATTCACAACAACTCCAATGAAATTTTACCGAATGTTTCACTAGTGACTGTTTCGCTAATGTTAATTTTAGCTAATTTTGAGCAGAACCAAAAATGCTAGCCAATAACACAGCTTTGAACAGCTGTACAGACATAAGACCATCATATTTTTCATTAAAACATTAAAAATGTTTTGCAGAATTGTGTAATTGCAGAAAATGTGTTTCAGGAGTGACAATTGTTCATGTTACACACTGATTTTCAGACTTTGGGGCACATTTACTCGAACAATGTGATCTAACTGCTCACAATGTGGTCATGAGGGACAGGGATGCAGTCCCATTTCCTGCTCTGAAATGCAGGGGGTGTGGTTAAAATAAGGCTCCGCCTACAGACTAAAATTCTGTGTTTCCATAGTGACACGAAAATGTGAGAGAATTTTTTGAAAAAAGTTTCTTAAAATGAAACTTATGATTAATCTTTCAACTAAATCTAAATCTTTCAACTTCACTTTAAAAGAAATCAAAACGATATTTACCAAACATGAAAAAATACAAAATACTGTAAGCATTTTCAAGTTAATATTTTAGGGTTAGGGTTTAGGTCAGCCACCTCCCAAAAGAAAGTAGTTCATAAATGAGGATTTTGTATATATTTAGATTATTACTATTTCAATTAATGCCTTAGGTTTAAATAGATCATAACATAACTCCTGTAAATATCTAAGGTCTGAATACTTCATTGTTTTTTTATTTATTGTTTTGTTTCCTGTAGGACTGCAGTTTGAACTAATTGGGTAGAATGGTCCATAGATACTTATATATATATATATATATATATATATATACACACCATAAAATATAAATAAGTCCTAACTTGCACAGGCCATTTTGTTTTTTTGCACATCAAAATTCAGCAAATAAATAGTAATTGTGCAGTAAAATGTGCAGAAGTGTGTTAACTTATTTTCACTTCCAACGTGTAATTTGGCCATATATATGTATATGTATATATATATATATATATATATATATATATATATATATATATATATTACATGTATGAGATATTATTACATATAGGCAGTTCCATACATTTACAACATTAACATACTACATTCAAACAAAGCTGTGTGCGTGTGTGGATAGAGAAGATAGACAGACAGACAGAAAGAAGGACAACTGAGCAACTGGGTGAGGAAGTGCGTGTATGTGTGTTTTCTGTTTGTGTGCGTGTGACTCAGAATCCTTACCAGTGAGTTTTTCCAGCTCAGCGAGTGTGTCCTGGTAGGTTTTGATGAGCTGGCTGTAGCGGGTGATGACGTCCCTCCTCAGGTTATCCCAGTGTGGGGAGAGTTCACCCAGATCATTAAGCTCCTGTATCCTGCAATCAAACATCAAACTGCAGTCAGATAACGGTATTCATGCACATTATGTCCAAAGGCTTGTAGACAGCGCTTCTAATAAGTCAACTCAGCTATTTTAAGGTGCACTCATTGGTGATACAAATGTTCAACCGTGCACATAGCTTGCATGATCTCTATAGAAAAGCCAACAGAGACTCTCTGGAGCAGCTACACATGAGCCTAAGTTGTGATGGAGCTCCGATACCTTTGGGATAAGTAATGACTAGCGCTTTTCTGGCTAAACGCAACAAATCCTCACAGTCATTTTCAAACATATAGCGTAACACCTTCCCAGAAAAGAAGTTGCTATTGCAGTAAGGGGGGTATGGTATGCGCCCGTACCCTGGGCCCTGATGACGGCCGCGAGAGCCGGCAGGAAGGCGAGGCCCAAACTCTGAGCGAAGATGAAGCCCCATGAGGATGGTGGGGAGAGGAGAACAGCGAGTGAGTGGGGGACGGCATGTGAATCCTGAGCCCCGCCTCCAGCCCTGCAGTGAGGCCACTTTAATTTGCCTCATGTTCGACCCAGGTGGCCGAGCTGCAGAGCAAAGGTGGTGACGGGGAGGCGGAGCAATGGACTTACGAGCCACCACCAACTCACTCAGAGTTCTCCTCTTGCCGAGCTTCGTTCTCGCTTGGAGTTTGGGGCCCGCCTTCCTGCTGGCTCTCTCAGCCGTCATCGGGGCCCAGGGGATGGGTGCATGCCACAGGGGAATTTCAGAAGATTTCAGGGGAAATGTTGGATGAGCAAGTGTCCACAAATTTATGTATACACACTGTTTGTGACTGGCTCTGAAGCTTCTTGGGGAAGGTTTCAAATAACATTCTAACAGCAACAATATGAGCATTACAGAGTGCTTTTGTAGAATATTTCTTGAAGATTACGCAAGTTTTAAACCTATGTTAATGTTATCTATGCTTTGACCTTCTGGGTCATGGTGGGGAGCTGGAGCCAATCCCAGTGGTCATTGGGCAGAAGGCTGAAAGAATACACTATTCTTAAAATAAAACAACACTGTTATTCAAATTTTCATTATCCAAAATACCACTGTGTCATGTTTCATAACGCTTTTTTGTGGGAAAAAACATTCTTGCCAATGATGTAGAATAAACTCAGTCAGCCCCTCTATTATTACACAACATTTAGTCTCTCTCTTTCCCTCTTTGTCTCTCTCTCCTCTCACTTTGCCTACATTATCTCTAATCAGTAGCTTTGTCATTGTCTTTCTCCTGTTTGTTTTTGGCCACTATTACTGGCCTTGTCTATCACCTCTCCATGTGGTGTCTGTGGCCTCGAGGTAACACGACCACAGTGGCCTTATTAAAGAGTCGGCGAGTGCGAGTTCACTGAGGAGGGCTAGCAGACGTGCTAATGGAGCGCTAATGCAGGTGTCTTTGATGGTACCAGTGAGCAACACAGCTCTAAGATGATAGACTGTCCAGAAGTCTGCAGATTGAGTGTATTTCCACCGTGCACACAACACTGAAAAATGAAACTTTCCCCACTATTTAACCAAATGCCTTGTGGAAAACTGAACAAAAATGTCTCTAGTGCTAATCCTCATTATTAGTCAGTGTGACATTGCCCAGGTGCATTGTGGGAGTGCCCAAAGGGCCAGAACAGCAGGGCAGAACTAAAGTTAGATTTACATAGGTAATAGGGGGCTTATCTGGCTAAAACAGGTGGTTATAGCTTCCCTCTGCTGTTTGGGAAAAGACCTTTAATACATCTCATTAATAAAAAGCTCAGGCATCTTTTTTAATTGTGGAGGAAATTTCCATAGAGAACAATGATTCATTTTCATGTAAATTCAGGCTCCAAGTCTCCACATGCCCTTAATACTTCCAGCAATGCGATTAGTATCTTCAAATGATGCGAGTGCCACAAAAGCTGCCGATTCCTCGTAGCAGAGAAATCCTCCAGTATCTACTGAAGGGGGAAAAGAGTGCTTATTGTTTGCATGGTAATTTAGCTAACGTGGAGAAGAGAGGGAGAGATAATTATATCGGGCTTTGAGATGGTACAGCCCTGATAAGCCTGGCATAAAGTACAGACCTGAGGAGTAGAACATGAGGGGAAAAGCACACGCATTGTTCTAGCTTGATCTCTAGAGAATAAGCTGCATTTTCAGCAACGCTGCGCTGCCCGTTATCTACACAGGCTCTTCTGTTTGCCTTCAGTGGCCCGGCCTGTGGCGCTCTTCTCCCACAGATTTCAGTGATTCTTCAAAAGCTGGGCTCTCCTGGCCTCTTAAGCGTTATTGAAGGGTGGTCAGCAGCGGAGGTGTGTTATTTGTGAGCTGAGTGGATACTGCAAAATGGGGGAGGGAAAGGCTGACCCAAGGTTAGAAAGGGAAAGATGGTCAAAGTATATTGTTTCCTGAGCCATGAGGCTGTGGATTTTGGCTGTTACAAGGGCTGCTAAAATACTACGAGAAGGAAAAAAATGACAGGAAAGGAATAAGAGGTATAAAAATAGAGATGATAAAGTGAGAAATAAAAGTATGCGGCTGAGAGAGAAAAGAGAGAGGGGGTGTGGGACAGCAGAGGGAGATCTATAAAAGAGAACAGGTGCAGGAAAGAAAGAAGAAACAGATGAACAGAAAAAAGACAGGATGGAGGAAAAGAAAAAAGACAGAGAGAGAAATAGCATGTCAGAGGAGGAGAGAAATGCATGAAGAGCTGAAGAGGTGTGCTGAATGCTTGGCCTGAATCTCCACAATGGGCTGCAGAGGGAGCCTGTGGTGTTGGACCTTTATTTCATGGTGTGTTATAGGCGCTGTTCACTTTAATCACTGGAGGCTTGGAGCCTGGGGTCAACAGCAGCACTGCGAGGGGAATCTCAATTAGCAGCAGCTGCCTATACCACAGAACACAAACTTGCCCAGAGCAAGAACACGTTCTTCAAAAAAACTCAGGTGCAGAGGGAAATATTAAGCCAATGTGGTTCAAGTCTACATGCACTTATGCTTAACTTCAGTTAGCTTTTAAAAGAGAGGGTGAGAGAGGGAGAGGGGGAGAGAGTGGAAGTAAAAGACAGGAAGAATTAAGTGTTACTTTTGACACAGGAGACATGATATCTCGTCAGACAGGTTTGAAATTTTGGTATACCTCAGTGGACATTTATGGTGTTCCTCAAGGCTCTGGTCTAGGGCCTTTCCTTTTTTAAGTTTATATGCAACCTATGCAAGATATCATGTGCAAACGTGGAATAAATTTTCACTCTTATGTTAGCACACACTTATAAGTCAGGGGAACTACAGACAGTACAACAACAAAAGAGATAAAGAGAAGAAGAGAGAGAGAAAGGAGACTAATTGTGGATTCTGAAAACACTTACAAATTGTAACTGTCTTTCATATTATGAAGTTTGGCAACATCAAGAGTTAAGCAAAGGCAGTGGTTCCCTTACTCAGCTGGACCTTCAGTGCAATCCATAACACACTCACACAAACATCTCACAGGCTCGGGACCAGACGAAAACAGCAATTCTGCTATCTTACCTACAAAAACAGTACACCATGACAGACTGCCTGTCCACAAATCTGATATAAAACTAAGATCCATCTTGACAAAGTGCAAACAGATGAGCACCGTCTGGCTGTGGAGATCAGCAGACACAGGAAATCTTGGACACCTGAGGAACAAAGGATGTACCAGCAGGGCAAACAAAAACTGAACCAGCTGCAATTCCTGATGGAAACCTTGAAATTTGATGAGAATCACAAGTAATTCATCCAAAGACATCCCTCATTCAGCAACCTCTCTAAGCAAAGCTACTGTATGTATTAGTTAAACACAAGGAATTGTGGATACTGGCAGTATAATACAGTTTTGCCTTCCTGCCGCATGCAAACACCCCAAACCTTACTACATTATTTTAGACCAACCAAAATTTTTCTTTTTGAATCTTTTCACTTCTTAGAGTTGTAATGTTGCCATGTTTAATGAAATAGTGAAATAGGTCTCATCTTTACAGTTTTTTCAGTCTAAATGATCTTATTTTGTTATTTGGAATATTCTTGAATATAAATGTCACATTATTTTAGCCCCTCCAACCAAAAAACATATATTAAGCATTTCACCCTTTTTGGGATTATCAGTTATTTTAAGCTTTTACATTTAAAGGCCAAGCTATGCTTTATTTATGTTTTAAAGGCCACTTTATTGTAAATTCAGGGCATTAAATAATGCCATACCGAGCTAATATGATCTTCACATAAAATGCCACACATATACTGTTTTATCTTGCAAGGGCTCATTTGTTATACAAAAGTAAGCTGAAGTGAACTGAGATTGAGGAGGAAGAAACAGAGAGGGAAAATATGAGAGGTAGATAAAGAGACAGAGAGAAGGAGAGAGAGGAAGAAATGGAATGGGAGAGAAAGAAAGAGTGCAAGATATAAAAAGAGAGACAGACAGAAAAAGAGAGAGAGAGAGACAGAGAAAGAGAAAGAGAGAGAGAGTAGCAGTAGTGAAACACACACATCTGGCACACCTGGATCCAGCAGTAGTGGTGCGGTGGAGGTTTTGTGGCCAAGTAAAAACCACTGAGCAGCTGTTTTTGCTGCTGAATGATTAGCCACTCTGCTCTTTGTGAATAGACATTTTAATGGAGGCATTTTCTAGCAGAATTCTCACAGCAGGGGTGAAGTACAGTTTCCTCTGTAAAAGAAAAAGGCCCCTTTTGTTGAATCATTTGTTATGGACAGCAAAATGAGCTTCTAGGAAGAAAAATAAGAATAAAACTAAGCTGGCTGAGATGATGCTGAGAGGGCTGCTAACTAAAAGACCACAGGTTTAACATGAACACTACAGCTGGTGGAGCTTGTGTTTAGGCTTTGTGGTTTGTGAGATGGACAGTTATGATGGACACTGATGGTGAGTTAACATACGATAAAGTAAAGATTAAAAGCCCTTGATTTATTTTAGCCCATCATTAGTAAGAGTTAAAAAATCAAGAAGGTCCATGAAAAATAATAGGTTTACTACTGAAACGATAAATTATAAATGGATGCAAGAAAATCAGAGAAATGTTATACTTCGATAAATATCCACATCTAATGTGTGATTCTATCAAGGTAAACAAAATGAAAAAGTTGGAACAAACATTAGAGCAAAGGAGAGAGAGAGAGAGAGAGAGAGAGAGAGAGTGAGAGAGAGAGAGAGAGAGAGCGAGAGAGAGAGAGATGTTTGCTGTACGGAGTGAGGAACGCTCAGAATGCTGAAGTGAGAGAGTACGAGTGTTTGTGTCGTCTGTAATTGGCGCGCAGTGTTGGCGGCTTGTTGTCATGCTGCTGAATTAGTGTAGTATTAGTGTAGCAGAACAGATCCTGCTCTGTGATTATTACCTTCAGAAACAACATGAAAAAGCCCGGCTTTCACATCAGCTCCTCATTCATCCAGTGCAATTGATTTTTTTTTCCTCTGCTTTTTTTAAAGACAGGACGTCAGGACAAGGCCTAGCACTAATGAAACCATTCATTTTCAAAATAAGGAGGGAATAATCTCATCACTCTCTCTATCCTCCGCACACATTAAAGCCTGCGTGGGCGGAGGCTGCGTGTGTCTGTCGACATCAATGAAAGAGTGGGTAGAGAAAGCTAGTACTGCCATAAAGGCACTAGAGAAGGAGAAAAAGAAGAGGATGAAGAAGAACAAGAACAAGAAGAAAAAGAAGTAGATGAAAAAAGAAGAAGGAAGAGGCAAAAGAAGAAGAGGGAACAGAAAGGAGAAGGAAAAGAAGAAGTAGAAAAAAAAGAAAAAGAATGAGAAGAAAAAAAGAAAGACTAAAAAGAAGAAAAGAAATTGAGAAGAAAAAGAACAAGATGAAGAAGAAGAAAAATAAAAAAGAAAGTAAAAAAAGAAACAAAGAAAAAGAAGAGAAGTAGTAGAAGAAGAAGAAAGAACAGAAAGAAGAAGAAAAAAGAAAAACGAAGAAAAATTAAAGAATAAGAACATGAAAATGGAGAAAAAAGAAAAAAAAAACAAAAAAGAAAGCAGAAGAAGAAGATGACGAAGATGATGATGATGATGATGACTTCTGAGAGGTCATTTCTCTGTCTAACCAACATCAAATCTGATCAGTCCAGACACTGCAGGTCACTGCAACCCAAATAAGTAAAAAGAAACTACCCTCTAAAACAACTCGGGCTCCAACTAATGATTATTACTATAATCAAAGAACTCATTAACTGTCACTTAACGCACTAATTATCAATTACTGCATGTATCATATGAACATTACAGGACATTAAACAGTGCTTCTGTTTTAATGTAAATGATACACAGTGACATTCACAAATATTGGTACCCCTGGTCAATCTGAGCACTAGGTGTGAGTGACTGTATGTCTGCCCTGTGATGGATTGGCGACCTGTCTAGGGAGTTTCCCAATTTCCACCCAACAAGTGCTGGAATGGGCTCCAGCACGCCCCAGGAGGATAAGTGGCAGAGACGATGAGTGAGAGAGTGAGTGAATTTCTAGGGTGCCAATAATTGTGGCACACACAGATTTCGGTAAATATATTTTTTCATGACAATTGATTGACAATTGAGATGATTGTATTCAACCTTAAATATAAACCTAATATTTTGAGTAAAAGGTCTAAAAGAACGAGTAATTACGAATATTTTTTCTAGCTCATTTTGCTTGTGATTATCAGCGGTGCTAATATTTGCGGACGGCGCTGTAATTGACCATTGCAAAATTCTGACAAGTCCTGCCTCAAACTTTCAGCTCAGGCTGATATCTGTATAAGGCACTGTAGCATCCACAGCACATTATGGCATCCACAGCACACTGTAGCGCTTAGATCTACTCGATTCACATGTGTACATCATTTCCATGAATATAATACATTTCATAAACACAATTACTGTAAAACAAAAGACAAAATTGAGTTCACATTTTCTATTAATTCATGTGGAAATGATATACATATTTGAATCAAGCAAACCCATTACTCTTTGAGTGCACATGCATGACTTACAGATTTCACAAATCCTTATGGGGAATATTAACAAAGTGATCAAATAAAGTCACAAAAAAATTCTACTGAGTACGATGGAGGAACTGAAAGGTCAAACCAAAACTCTTGCTTTTCTACTTCAGACAAAACTTTCATATGTTCGTTTGTCATGTCCTGTACACAATGAGCATAATGCTCAACAAACTGTTGTTTATACTCTATTAGATTCAGTCTCCTCAAAGCTCGTGAAGCACTCGCTGCCTTTCAAAGAATAACACCTTGTACAAATGACCCAGCATTACACAGTCAATCAACAGCCACACTTATTCAGCTCTGTGTGACAAAAGCTTCAAAAGACGCATTTAAAGGTGAAGTCAGAGAATGAACTGATAATTGGGCGTCTGGGGACAGAAGCAGGAACAACAGAGCGAGAGGAGGGGGCAGCACAGCGGTGCTGTTGCCTAGCAGGATTTCAGATATGGGAGTTGTAGTCTGGGAATGTATGTGTGTATCTC
Organism: Colossoma macropomum; assembly: GCF_904425465.1. Taxonomy (NCBI): domain Eukaryota; kingdom Metazoa; phylum Chordata; class Actinopteri; order Characiformes; family Serrasalmidae; genus Colossoma; species Colossoma macropomum. The sequence continues at coordinate 37,658,439 of NW_023494791.1, forward strand.
AACAGGTGTGTGTGTGTGTGTGTGTGTGTGTGACTGTTTATGCTTGTGTGTGTGTGCTTGTCTTGCTATCCTTGTGAGGACCACAATGACAGGATAACATGACAATTTGCTGGTCCGCATTTGAACACATGCTGATTTCACCATAAATTACATTGTTTTTCGGAGAAACTGAAGGAGCAGAAAAACTGCTTTTTGGATACTGACAGGGTTAGGAGTAGGTATAGGTGTAGTATTACATGGCTACAGTAATTCAAAGCTCTGCTTCTACTCATAGTAGCCTCAAGGTGAGGACTATGACACAAGGCGGCTACCAAATGCATGGAAGAAAACAGGAAAAAGGTATTTGCAGACATCTGCATGCTCTTTCTTTACTCGGTCTGCTTTTTGTCTGTTTTCCAGTGTAGTTAGCTGATCATATACTGTTCATACATTAGCAGTTAGTGAAGTTAGCTGTTAAGGCACTGCTGCAGCTCTACCAGTGACTCCAATAGCACAGTGTGTATCAGCTCTTTGACAAGAAAAAACTGGCTTATTTAAAAAGGTTATGGTAGCCTAGAAATGGTCTATAATTTGACTTACGTCTGCTCCCAGTTACACCCAGTCATGGTGAAAATTCAGCTTATGGCCAGCTGGTGTAATGGTCTTAATGGCCACGTTCACATTACTAGGTTGAAGTGGCACAAATCAGATTTTTTGCCCTAATGTGACTCAGATCTGATGTTTTCAGGGCTGTGTGGACACGCAAATCTGATCTTTTCAAATCCGACCTGAGCCACTTTTATATGTGGTCCTAGATCGGATACGTATCCGATTCGTGGCCATGCGACCTTATTGTGAACGCTTAGATCGGAATTTAGATCAGAAGTTAAACCCTGTAAACGGTGGAAAAGCAACACATCTCACCTTTTTCGCCTTCGTCTCGCTGTAATAATGAAGCTGAGAGCTGATCAGGGTTAATTATCTTCTCAGCGAAGGCTCGTTCTGACCGTTAGTTTCTTTGCTGATGATGCATGTGATTCATTCACGTGACGTTACTGAGTAGGATGTGCAAATACGGGTCATTTCAGGACGCTGGCTCATTCGCATTAATGACAGATTTGAATCAATTACCTAAATGAGTGTGAACCATCCTGTCAGAGAGATCGGATTTGAGCAAAAAATTGGATTTGAGCAATGAAGCTTGTAATGTAAACATAGCTAAAGTTGTGCTGAGAAAGTAATGACCAACTTAGCTTATGACCAGACGTAAGCCCTGTAAGGCCCTATAGTAGCAATGGCAAAGTAACATCAGTGCTAATACTCCACATTAACATTGTTAAACCATTACTTGGCAACTTTCCAAACCTTTCTTATTTAAACTGTAATAAAATATTTAACGCCAGAACTATAATAAGAAGCCGAAGGATTAGCTGCTGTTACTGGATTGTGGATTGCTGTAGGCCGTCACAAAGTTTACCCTGTACCTCTCTTTGTGTGACTGATCTGTACTTTACACAACTTTAGAAACTTTGACTCCAGTCTCTCCTCATCCTCTTCAACTCCTGTTTTTTCTTCACAATTACACAGCGCTAAGTACACTAAAAGTCCTGTTCTCCTCAAACAATATCTCCAAAGAACGGAAGGAGGGCGGGGGAAAGAGGGAGCCAAAAAAAGAGGGAGCAGAAAAGAGAGGTAGTGGAAGCTGTGGATGGGTGTCTAGCGGACAGACGCGCTCTTTGAAGTGTTAAACAGGCTTGAATAATTTAGCATTGGGCTAAGTATAGCTCTTAAACATCCATTTCCATCCTTGAAGCGGCCTCCGACAGGAAGACGGCACCTCACTCCTTCAACGTCTCGTTCGTTTTCTCTCTCGTCGTCTTCGTTCGCTCCAGATCTTCTCTGCATGTGGCGCAGGCTTTCGGCTCTCTCTCAGTTCTTTCTCTGCTTCTGAGTGCCTTGTCTTCTCCACTCTCTGTCAGCTCTTCTCCCTCTCTGCTTCTGTCTGTCCTGCACTTCCTTTGACTCAATTCTTTTTTATCCTCTTGCCAACCTCATCTTAAACCACCACTCACCCTCTACCTCTAGCTTTTTCTGTTTCGTTTGTCACCGCCCCTGTCATCCCCCTCATGTCTGTAACTGTATGTGTGGGTGCACTTTCGGGTCTGGGGTGGTCTATAATGGTTAGGGCCCATATTCTACATATTTCATGTATTTTACTTTCTTCCCAGAGGTGTACTTGCGGATTAATGTTCCAATTTCAACATGCCCATTTTTCAACTTCTCTTTATCCTCTAGAATTGAACAGGCTGTTTTTGTTAAGGTGCCTTTATAGACTGATACATTTAAATAACCTCTGCTCTAAGTGCCAGCCCTGTATTGGGCCTGGCTCAAAAAGGTGTCTGGTCTGAAACACTTCTTGTAACTTCAGTGCGAATGGGCAGAGCTAAACTGCTGTAGGCTGAATAGGTGGTGATATGCAAATATGCTGAACAGTGAAGTTTCCATATACACTGACCGGCCACTTTAAAAAGTACATCTCCTTGCATCTACACTGTAAATCGTCATTTAAAAACAGCACTTTGTGTTTACTTGTATTACTTTTACCTAATATTAAAAGTAATTTGATCATCTGGAATATTCAATTATGACAAATATGCAAAAATAGAAGAAATTGGGATGGGGCAAATACATTTTCACAGCACTGTAGGTACACTTTGTAGTTCTGCAATTACAGACTGTTGTCCATCTGTTTCTCTGCATACTTTGTTAGCCCACTTTCTTGTTCTTCAACAGTCAGGACCCCCACAGGACCACCACAGAGCAGGTATTATTTGGGTGGTGGATCATTCTCAGCACTGCAGTGACACTGATGTGGTGCTGTGTTAGTGTGTGTTGCGCTGGTAGGATTGGATCAGACACAGCAGTGCTGATGGTGTTTTTAAACACTTCGGTGTCAGTGCTGGACTGAGAATAGTCCAACCGAAAAAAGTCCAGCCAACAGCATCCTGAGGCCACTAATGAAGGACTAAGGATGACCAACTCAAACCGTGCAGCAACAAATGAGCTACTGTCTCTGATATTACATCTACAAAGTGGAACAAGAAAGCAGGTGTGTATAACAGAGTGGACAGTCAGTGGACACCGTGTTTAAAAACTTACCACTCACATCACAACTTTGCACCAAAGTTGAAATGTATAGCTCGGCCTTGAGGTTGAGACAATTGGAACAGCTACATCCATAATAACAGTCTGTATAATTTTCCATGCTGGACATGGGCCGTACCTGTGGCTGTCCTCTTGAATGAAAAGGCCGAGGAGCTGCATGGGGATGCTGAAGGACAGTGTACACTCCGCCATTTGCTCCCTCACCAACATCCACTTGCTGTCCACCGTCTGAAACCTGTACACCTTACACACCGGATTCTTAAACACTGCAAGAGAAAGAGAGAGAGAATTATTTTAACTTATATTATTTTTCATATATTTCAAATGATTTTTAAGTTGTGGTCCAGTAACTCTGGTCAGAACAAAATGATCAGCATACAGCGTGACGTAAGCACAGAAAAGGTTTTACAGCATCAAAGTTCAAATGCAGGCATTGCGGTTAAATTTGGTATTTACGTATTTAGACCCTTGAGCAGTTCCTTAAATCAATACTTCATCTGACAGAATGTCATTAGACCTAACAGACGAGTTAATCTTTAAAGTTGTCCTTCCTGAGATCTGCCGGATTCAATCAAACCATTTGGCAAACAGCATAAATCCTATTTGAACTACCACCAACAAGCCCTATGTGCCTGTTATTTGCTAGAAAAATGGTATACATCCCTCAAGAGAGGAGGGCTCACTGCTGTGCCTATGTGAACCCAGGCATTATTATACAGCCTGCAATTTAAGGTTAGTCAGTTTCTGACCACAGGATTGTTGCTGACCACATATTATTTAGACGGTATATCATTCTCAGCACAGCAGTGACACTGACATGACAGTGTGTTTGGCAGTATTAAACTGTGACTATTAGAGCTAGGCCTTCAATTCGGGCTATAAATGTTAAACATCTATCCTTATTATAATGCTAATTTCTGTTAGCAGCCCAATGGGATTCTAATTTGTTAGCGCTAAGCTAATGGTAATTCACATGAACGTTTTCTGGCCATTCTAACTTCAACAAAAGACTTACTTGAAGCTTGTGACAGACATAATAGCACATAATTCACCTTGTAGCAGTTTTACAGTGAGTCTTTCAGCAGTGAGCTCTGGTATAGAGCTGCCACCACTGTTTTCTATTTCTAGCAACCCACTGATTAAACTGCTGTACTCAGCCAGTGACATATCTGGGACTTCCAGGAGGCTTAGAGTGAAGTTTTCTTATCACAAAATTGGCCCCGCCTACTGGAAATAAAAATGTGATTTTTTGTTCTGTCTGTCATTTCGTAATTATGCTGATAGCTCAACTAACACATTAAGATTCCTGTCAGTTCTTGATGTCCTAACCAATAGGGGATCTACATCCACCTAGATATTAAGGAGAAAAACAATTGCTGATTGGCAAATTTTTCTCAAGGCTTTCCAAGAGTTTGACTCCTTTGGTTTCCACTCAAAACTTAACAATGAAACCAGAGTAGTACCGTAATACTTGCTGAATTTACATACAAGCACGATTCTACTGAATAAAAAATGAACTAAACAGAACTCACAAGAGTATAATTGTTAGTGGCCGAAAATCATTAGGCCCTGAGGGTTCCCCTCTGGTGTGTAGTGCTGGTACGAGTAAGATCAAGAATTAATTTGTTATTTGTAAAAATAAAAACTATGAATTTTTATTTGTGAAAGTTACCAGTAATAACTTAAATTTCACATGTAAAAACTGTATTTTTACTTGTAGAAAATATAATTTTACTAGTACTAATTGAACTATTACATGTAAAAAAAATTTTACTAGTAAGAATTAAATTCTTGATATCAAGACTTGAATATCTACATGTGAAAATAGTAAATTCACTAGTAAAAATTTAATTCTTACGAGTAAAAATGTTTCCCCCATTAAAATGAACTGGGGAACCTAATATCAAGAATTAAACTTCTACATGTGAAAATTCAGTTGTTACCAGTAAGAATTAAATTTTCACATGTAAATTGAATTCCTGATATCAAGAAAAAAAGGATTTAAAGCCAAAACGGCTTGCCATACATGAGACACAGCAGTTACTGGAATTTTTACAAGTGCCACTGCTGGGTTAAGTGGTCCACTACAAAAAATACCCAATCAAAAGCAATTCTGTGGTCAGAAATTGACGACTGATGAAAGGCTAGAAGATGGATAAAACAAACTGTGCGTCAACAGATTGCAGACCAGCAAGGTGGAGCTGGTAAGGGTTACGGTCACTTCTCTTCTGTTAGATACCATGTGCACCCACATACTGCCACATTTACAAACATACAGAATGTGAAGTTTCCCCCGACATTGAGCTTTAAGTTATGATATGGACAACACTCTACAAAAACTTTTTTAAAGACTTTACTGATCTCCCCCCTTTCCTTCTTATACTTTCATGCCATTCTAAGCAATGGAAAATGGAAGCAGAAATCATTCTCAAAGACCACTGGCGCATATACAGAAACAGAGAAAATGCTTGGGTCACACTTTGAGATGTGTGTTATTGGTGTTGGTGCACATGTGGCAGCTTGCTTCTGCATTTGGAGGCTGCCTGGCTTCATTATATTACTGAGATGCTGGCGTGTAGAGCAGAAGTCTAGAGAAAAGGAGCAGGAGACCATGCTGGAGAGAAAGCAGCGCTTTACTGCCGCTGCTGCACCACTGATAAGAGCATTAAACGCTGTTTGCAGTTTCTCCCTCAATAGCCGCTGTTTGGCCACTTTCCTCCCTCTCTGCTCAAAGGCAAGGAAGCGGGATTGGGTCTGAATGTGCCTTAATGGGTCTGAAGTTACAGAGCAGGCTGACTTTGAGCATTGGGATGGGGCGTAAACAAGCAGTCAACATGAGAAAACGTTGGCTAATGTGGAAACATATCTTCCTGCGGCATGAAAGCTCCATATGTTTGCAGATAGTTACGGCTCTCGGGTGAAAGTTGTGATATATGGCTTTTATGTAAGGTCCAAATATGAGTTCTGTAAACTATGCGTGTGTGTTTGAAGCATAGCTGTAGAGGAGGGTTTGTGCTTGGGTTATATCTTTACTGGCCACTTTCTCAAAACTTCTACACTGTAGCTTCGCCTTGCTGCTGTACACTTAGACACTGAAGCCCATCTGCTGATTCAGTTTGTGTTAGCCATCCTCTAGTCCATCAGTGGTCAGTTTCTGAGGTGGCGGTCTACTCTCAGCCTAGCAAGTGACACTGACATGAGTCAAACCTCCAGCAACACTGCTGTGTCTGATACTCTCCTATCAGTAACATACAGACTACCATGTCAGAGTCTCTGCTGTGCTGGAAATGATCCACCACCCTAACAATGTGGTCAATAGCAGCCTTGTGGTCAGACCTGTTTAACAATGAATAGGGTAAAGGGAGGCTGATAGACTGAGCAGCAGCAGATGGCCTATAGTCTATAACAGTACATCTACATAGTGGACGTTTATAGGTAGGAGTGTGTAATAAAGCGTCCAGCAAGTAGAATACATGGTTAATGCTTCTAATACAGTGGCCAGTGAGCAGTAGTACAAGGCAATCTAAGAAAGTGGTCAACAAGCAGATGTATAAGATAAGTGTTTCTAATATAGTGGCCAGTGAGTGGTAGTACAAGGCAATCTAATAAAGTGGTCAGTGAGTGGACGTATAAGGTAAGTGTTTCTAATATAGTGGCCAGTGAGTGGTAGTACAAGGCAATCTAATAAAGTGGTCAGTGAGTGGCAGTACAAGGCAATCTAATAAAGTGGTCAGTGAGTGGATGTATAAGGTAAGTGTTTCTAATATAGTGGCCAGTGAGTGGTAGTACAAGGCAATCTAATAAAGTGGCCAGTGAGTGGTAGTACAAGGCAATCTAATAAAGTGGTCAGTGAGTGGATGTACAAGGTAAGTGTTTCTAATAAAGTGGCCAGTGAGTGGTAGTACAAGGCAATCTAATAAAGTGGTCAGTGAGCGGATGTACAAGGTAAGTGTTTCTAATAAAGTGGCCAGCGAATGGAACTACAAGGCAGGTGTTTCTAATAAAGTGGTCAGCAAGTAGATGTACAAGGCAGGTGTTTCTAATAAAGTGGTCAGTGAGTAGAACTACAAGGTAGGTGTTTCTAATAAAGTGGGCAGTGAGTAAAACTGCAAGGCAGGTGTTTCTCATAAAGTGTCCAGTAAGTGGAACTACAAGGTAGGTGTTTCTAATAAAGTGGCCAGCGAATGAAACTACAAGGCAGGTGTTTCTAATAAAGTGGTCAGCAAGTAGATGTACAAGGTAGGTGTTTCTGATAAAGTGGGCAGTGAGTAAAACTACAAGGCAGGTGTTTCTAATAAAGTGGTCAGTGAGTAGAACTACAAGGTAGGTGTTTCTAATAAAGTGGTCAGTGAGTAGAACTACAAGGTAGGTGTTTCTAATAAAGTGGGCAGTGAGTAAAACTGCAAGGCAGGTGTTTCTCATAAAGTGTCCAGTAAGTGGAACTACAAGGCAGGTGTTTCTAATAAAGTGGCCAGCGAATGAAACTTCAAGGCAGGTGTTTCTAATAAAGTGGCCAGCAAGTAGATGTACAAGGTAGGTGTTTCTAATAAAGTGGGCAGTGAGTAAAACAACAAGGCAGGTGTTTCTAATAAAGTGGGCAGTGAGTAGAACTGCAAGGCAAGTGTTTCTAATTAAATGAGCAGTGAGTGGAACTACAAGGCAAGTGTTTCTAATAAAGTGGCCAGCAGGTGGAACTACAAGGTAGGTGTTTATGATAAAGTGGGCAGCGAGTAGAACTACAATGTAAGTATTAATGAGAAAGTGGGCAGCGAGTAGATTACAAGGTAAGTGTTTCTAATAAAGTGGATGGATATTTCTACATTACCATACTGCCATACTATTCTGGTAATTTGCATATTTATTAGGTTTCTATCATTGTTAAATCTATATGTACACCTATTTCTTTAGCCATAACTGTGTTATACTGAGTACAATGCACGTTTCATTATAAACATTTTATTTACTTATTTATTTATTATTCCCCCTTCTTTACTTTTCTTCTTTCTCCTTTCTGCTATGAGACACTCCTGCTTTGTTGATATGCCCTGTCCACCTTTTAAAACAATAACAGTGCAGTGTTTAGTCTTTTGCTAGGTCTGATGCAACACATCAACTGATTTACAACCTCTTCCTGAGTCAAAGTGTGTTGTAGATACTGGAAATAATAAATTATGCAGTGTTGTGGGCCTGGAGCCGGAGAGCCGCTTTAAACTAACAGGCCGGCATGGTGAGAGAGAGAGAGAGACACATTCCTCAAGGAGCAAAAAGGCAGCAAAGAGAGAAGAAAGAGGGACAGATGGATGGAGTGATGACCTCCACCGGAGTGAAGGAGAGCGAGAACTCACTCATCCGCTCCGGCTCTCCTCAGAGTGGAGGATTAACCCCTGACCCCGCACTGCTATCACTGCGCTAATCCCTCAGCCAGTCGGATAGAAATTCTGGCAGCGCCTCTTAAGGAAATGACTCTGCGCCAGGGAAAGGCGTGGTTATTCAAATACTCGGACATTAAAACTCGTCTTAGTATTTGCTTACTTACTGAAGTATTTGAGTAATGCATGTGTAGTTTGTAATACAAAAAGAGTAACACTTCACATTAACCATTACATTATTAAGCCATTACATTACTTTATTAAGTTACTGTTGATAAGTCATTAACTGCTCCATGTATATACACATCATATGGACAAAAGTATGGGGACACAATCATTGAATTCAGGTGTTTTATTCAGTCCCATTAATGAAGGTGTTTAAAATCCTCTGGCATTAACATCAGCATAAAAACTGTGCACCGGGAGCTTCATAGCATGGGTTTCCATGGCTGAGCAACTGCATGCAAGCCTTATATCACCAAGCACATGCCAAGCGTTAGGGGTACTGGTGTAAAGCATGCCGCTAGTGAAGTCTGGAGCAGTGGAAACATATTCTGTGGAGTGATGTATGACGCTTCTCTATCTGGCAGTCTGATGGACGAGTCTGGGTTTGGCGAATGCCAGGAGAACATTAGCTGACTGACTGTAAAGTTTGGTGGAGGAGGGATAAGGCTATGGGGTTGTTTTTCAGGGGTTGGCTGAGGCCCCTTAGTTTCAGTGAAGGGAAATCTTAATGCTTCAGTATATCAAGACATTTTGGACAATTGTATGTTTCCAACTCTGTGGGAACAGTTTGGGGAAGACCCTTTTCGGTCTCAGCATGACTGAGCCCCAGTGCATAAAGCAAGGTCCATAAAGGCATGGTTGGGTAAGTTTAGTGTGGAAGAACTTGACTGGCCTGCACAGAGCCCTGACCTCAACCCCTTCAAACACCTTTGGGATGAACTAAAATGGAGATTGCGAGCCAGGCCCTCTCGTCCAGCGTCAGTGTCTGACCTCATAAAGTTTTCTGGAAAAATGGGCAAAAATTCCCACAGACACACTCCAAAATCTTGTCGAAAGCTTCCCAGAAGAGTGGAAGCTGTTATAGCTGCAAAGGGGGACCAACTCCATATTAATGTCTATGGATTGAGAATGGGATGTCATAAAAGCTCCGGTAGGTGTAATGTGTAGGTGTCCCAATACTTTTGTCCATATAGTGTGTCCATGTATGTATATATATATATATATATATATATATATATATATATATAATATATATATATATAATTACTTAGGCTAAGGTTAACCCCAAAAGACTGGCTGTTTACGTCAGCTGCCTCAAAAACAAAGTAAACTACTTCAGATGAATGGGACTAGACATAGAGAGGTGATCAAGAGTCTGCTGCATTTTCATTTGAAACATGACTAAAACATCCCTCTCTCAGCCACTCAGTTAAACGGTCTAATGTTAGCATGGTCTCCAGTGTTTGTGTGTAACGTTATCTGGGCTAATTTGAGACATATTAGTATAAGAGTTATGACAAAACTCATTTCAGTAATTTCAAACAGTTCACTGCCTACAACGAGTACACATTGTAACTATGGCTGCAATTATTAACACTACAGCATCTATATAATTGGTGTCACACATCTTCATGTTATAGCATCTACTGCTCATTCCTACTCAGAGCTGCCTTGCTGTGGCAGCAGCTCCTGTGTGCGGCAAGGGAGAGGTAATGAACACTGAGGGTTGGGGGGACGTGAAGGGGGCTAAATTGCGTTAGTGTATCTCACCCAGGCAGCAGGGAGCTGAGTGTTTTGACGGCAGCAGCTGTGCTCCTGAAACAACACCCGCCTATCGGTGGCTAATTGCCCTCGCCCAGCCACTACACCACAATGACACACTGACAGCGATGGATGTGGCAATAAACGCTCTTGCTCTTTCTCCTTCTTGCTCTCTCTTCTACTCTCTCTCACACACATACACAGACACATAGATATACAGAGTTAAACACAGTTTGGATGAAAAATGTTGCATCATTCCCTCAGAAAAAAAGTTTCTTTTTAAAGGTGCCTGTTTCATCCTTGCTTTTTTGACATGAAACTCATGGAACTGGCTTATAGCTCACTCATTCACTTACGTGTAGCAAACTGAAGAATCACCACAAGAGGGAGCTAACAGCGCTCAAGTGGCTTTTGTGTGCATTGCTGAAAGGAAGGAAACTGCCCTGCATTTTCTTTTATATACCTAATTTTTCTTTCCAATTTAGTCATGACCAATTCCACTCACTAGCTTCAGTTGTATGCAAAAGTTTGAACACGCCTGGTCAGATTACACATTCTGCTGATTTTCTAAGTGAAAATAAGTCAGCACATCCTTTACAGGGAACAAATTTAAATATGACTTTTTCTATGTTAGAACATTGGCATTTATTTGCATCAGTTTAACACACTGAACAAAAAAACAAAAAAAACAAAATGCATGCAGGCCACATTTGACGTTTTTCCCTAATGTTTTTAAATGTAGCAAATAAACAGTAATTGTGCATTAATTGTGCAAGTGTGTTCCCTGCAGAACACATGCATTTTCAGTTAGAAAACCAATAAAACATATCATTTGGCCATGGGGTGCCCAAACATTTGCACACAGGTCTCCCCCATCATGTGAAGGCATATGTTTCTTCTGGGAAACATGAAGCCAGAGCCCCCAGGCAAAAATCTAGTATGTAGTACACTGTGTGTCCTTGTTTCTTGTCTTCCTCCCTCACAGCTGCGCTCCCTCTCCCTCTCCTCTAAAGCTCTCTCTCTCTCTCTCTTGTTTTCTCTATGCTCACCTGACGACTGTGGTGCTCTAATGGACCTCACAGAAGTCATCCTCATTTATGGCTAATCCTTCCATCCTCAGTAACCGGCCTACAAAACCTGCCAAAAAAGTTGAGCTTCTTTAAAGTTCCTCATTCACTCACTTCTTATTCATAAAGCTGGCCCCTGCTGTGGCCCTAATTCTGGGTTGGAGTTAATGAGGCCCGTTGTCTGTCGACAGCTGAGATCTTTACAGCATGAAGGGTAGTCGATAGCGGTCCAAAGGCGGCACAGTGTTTAAAAGTGTTCCAAAAAAATAAGCCAATACACAACACAGTCCTGAAAAACTACAAACAATTTCCTATTTAATAGCTAAATATTACACATGAATAATCCCATCAAGCTTGATCATCTAACTCTTCATTAAACCCAAACGTGCCTGGTGGTGCTGTATTATTATAGACTAAATGAATAGTCAGATTTGCTATTTTAGGCTGTTACTTAAATTTCCATTTCAAAGCCCTGCATATGAGCGAATTCAATGAGCAGTGGTGTGCTACTCCTTGTGTGTTTGAAAAAGCATCCACAGCAGGAGTTTCCAGTTCCAGTCACAGGCGGCCAAAGGACTGTACAGTTTAGAGTTCTCTGTGCTCTGAAACACCTGCTTCTTCATCAGCTAATTAGCAAGCCCTCAATTGGTGAACTGGTGGTGTTAGTAGAAAGCAGTAGAAAACACTTTGCTGGACTACAGCAGGAGAAGATTATCATTTTCCTTCAAACTGAACTGTCTGTCCAAGCAGACTTTAGACATATTAATTTGTTGCATATTAGTTATTATAGCATAATAAGGCAAAATATATTTTCCCTGGCTGAAGGAAAAGGCCCTTTTAAAGCAAAAAAGTCTCCTTAAATAATAGCTAAAAACTACATAGCATTAATTAGTCAGCTGGCTAGCACAACTAGCTACCTAATTTGTTAGATTAATGCTAGCTTGCTAGCCAGTTAATGCAGTGTAGTTTCAGTAAACTATTATTTATCTATCCTAACTGGAGCAAAAGGTCTCTGAAGCAAAAACGTCTCCTCATGACATTTAAATTATCACTTGCTACAAAGTGCACTGCATTACCTGACTAGCTTGCTAGCATAACTAGCTGCCTAATTTGTAAAACTAAAGCTAGCCAGTTGGCCAGTTAATGCAGTGTAGTTTTAGTAAACTATTATTTATATATCTTGATTGGAGCAAAAGGTCTCTTTGAGGCAAAAAAGTCTCCTCATGACATGCAAATATTTGTTTGTTAAAAACTACACTGCATTAACAAGGTAGCTAGCTAGCAGAACTACCTACCGTATTTGTTAGATTAAAGCTAGCCAGTTAGCCAGTTAATGCAGCGCAGTTTTTAGTAAACTATTATTCATATATCTTGATTTATAACGTTCAACATGGCGGAGCAGAAACTGGTCTGCAGAGGAGACGAAGTTTATGCTCTGATCTTTAAAAGACGGTGGTGGGACGGATGTCCAGCTTATGTGTCTCAGAACTTCTTTAATAAGGACATGTGAAGCACGTTTTCTGAGTCTGACATCATTTTAAAGCAATTAAAAACACAAGCGCGCCAACTGGAAACTCTTCTCACTCGGACTGGACCTCACGTGATGTTCGCTGTCATGGTAACGTTTACTCTAAGCGCTACTCCATTTTGCATCGGATTATTTGTAGTGAGCATGTAAACGAAGATTTTCCATCAAATTGTTGAATAGAATGTGCATATAAACACCTCAGTCTGAGTCTGTAATACAATCGGATTGGCAAAAATCTGTGCATGTAAACACAGCCAGTGGCAAGGAAAAACTCCCTCAACAGGAGGAAGAAACCTTGAGAGGAACCAGACTTAAAAGGGGAACCCATCCTCCTCTGGTCGACACCGGATAACAGCACAGACACAAAACAGTATAAGTGGATACAGTTTTACACCACTGTGCAGTGCTATAAACTACACTGCATTAACTAACTAGCAAGCTAGCATAGCTAGCTGCTTAATTTGTAAGATTAATGCTAGATAGTTAACTAGTTAAAGCAGTGTAGTTTTAGTAAACTATTATTTATACATCTTGATTGCAGCAAAATGGCTATGAAGCAAAAAAGTCTCATCACATATATTGTTTGCTAAAAACTACACTGCATTAACAAGCTAGCTAGCAGACCTAGCTATCTAGGTTGTCAGATTAATGCTAGATAGCTATTTAATTCTGTTTAGTTTTTAACAAACTACTTTATATCTCATGAGAAGATATAAATAATAGTTTGCTAAAAACTACACTACATTAACTAGCTAACTTGCTAGCACAATTAGCTACCTACTTTGTTTGATTCATGTTAGCAGTTAGCTGCTTTCTCATCAGCTAATTATCAAGTGTTTTAATATGATTGTCTGTGTAGTAGAGAGCAAGTCTAGTAGCAGTGTTGAGGCCGTACTGGACCTCAGATGATAACTATACACACATTATACATTATTGACTGTCCATTGACTGTCCACTTCATGAGCTCCTATCCTACATTATAGGTCCACTATATGGGTATACAGTTACATGCTGTAGCCCGTCTGTTGCCGCATCATTGATTAAAGAGTTCACATTACTTGACACCCCTGCGGGACCACCACGGAGCAGGCATTATTTAGGTGGTGGACCGTTCTCAGCACTGCAGTGACACTGATGTGGTGGTGGCATGTTAGTATGTGTTGCGCTGGTACGAGTGGATCAGACACAGCAGTGCTGCTGGACTTTTTAAACACTGTGTCCACTCACTGTCCACTCTATTTAACACTCCCACCTTGTTGGTCCACCTTGTAGATGTAAAGTCAGAGCCAACAGCTCATCTGTTTCTGCAGTTTGTCTTTCCCATAGTCCTTCATCAGTGGTCACAGGACGCTGCTGGCTGGATATTTTTGGTTGGTGGACTATTCACAGTCCATTAGTGATGCTGAGGTGTTTAAAAACAGCAGCACTGCTGTGTCTGATCTACTAATACCAGCCCAACACAAACTAACACACCACCACATTAGCGTCACTGCAGTGCTGAGAATGATCCACCACTCAAATAATGCTTTGTGGTTCTCCTGCGAGTTTCCTGATCAAAAAATGGGGCTAACAAAAAAGGGCAAACAGATGGACTACAGTCTGTAATTGTAGAACTGCAAAGAGGCCAGGGAGTGTCTATGCACACATATTACAAAATGAAAGAGTTAAAACAGTAATTTTAGGATTGGATCTTAATTTAAAGGCCCGAAAATCCTACTTCTTTCATTTCAGTTTTCAAAAATGCAAACATCTGTCCTTGCAAAAACTAGTGATGTACACGGTTAAGGTTTAAGTCAATATAGGATAATATATGTTTCTGCATGTCTAACAAGCTCCAAAGGTCAGTATTAAAACTAGGACTGTACAATGTTAAAAATGTGGGTAAGTGAATGTATGCCATCATTAGTAGGGTACTAACAACACACTGCAAAACTCAGATGTGTGAATCCCACAGATAGCTAAAATTAGCATTACTGTAGCTGCGGTAATCAGATACTTACAAAGACAGAGGATACTTACAAAGTCTCTAAATTAAAGTCATTATATAATGACCAATATGACAAAAGAATAGCTAGGTAGCTAGACAGAGCCCTTTTTCCAAAAAAGTTGGGATGCTTTGCAAAATGTTTATTTTTATAAAAAAAAATTCAGCTAATTGAAAAACTGTGGTTGGTATAGTGTAGTGGGTTACACCTCTTCTATACTGTAGACTGGGGTTCAATCCCCTGCCTGGGCAAGCACCCTCCACTATGCCAATAAGAGTGTTTAGGCAAGACTCTTAAGACTACCTTCACCTACCTGTGTACAATTATCAGACTGTAAGTCACTTTGGATAAGAGTGTCTGCCAAATGGCGTAAATGTAAAAAGACAACAAATATGTATTAAAAGAGCATCCCAGACAGGCTGAGTCTTTAAGAGGTAAAGATGGGGAGGGGTTCACCAGTGTAAAAGACTGAACATAATAACTTTTCTCGACTTAAAATAAAAACAAAACTTGAGGATTATACCATCTCGGTACACAATATCATTAAGAGATTCAGAGAATCCAGAGAAATCTCTGTATGCAAAGGACAAGGTGAAAAACCAATACTCGCTGGCCAAAGATGGCACTGTGTTAAAAACAGAAATAATTCTGTAGTGGAAATCACTGCATGGGCTCAGGAACATTTCTGAAAACACAGTTTGTTGGTGCATCGACAAATGCAAGTCAAAACTCAATGTAATCAAAGCAAAGAAGAAACGACATATAAACAGGATCCAGAAACACTGCTGCCTTCTCTGGGCCGAAGTCTAAGTTTTTTGGGGAAAAATGGTTATAGATAGATAGATAGATAGATTTATGATTTAAATAACAGAACACTCAAACTCATCTGCTTTAGAAAAATACTTTGATGCCTACCTTTACAGTAAAGCTGATGATACTGTGTGTTTTGATATATTACTGCAACTTTGTTACACTAATATTACAGTAGCCATACAATAAGATGCTGCATACAGTATCATCTGCCTGTACTGTAAATGTTTTCTGTATGAGTTTCTAAGAAAGCGGCCGGAGTGAATGTACAAATGAAAAGAAGTCGCAACTTACCTGCATTCATCAGTGGTCCGTTATCCTTTTCGTTTGTGGTCCCTTGTGATGACTCACACACCAGAGTGCACTGTGGGTAAAAAAAATAAAATAAAATAAGTAGGCAAATGGATTGCCTTCTCCAGACTCAGAATTCTCAGAAAGTTGATGTGCGATGAACACAAAGCGTCACACTCAAAACTGATCTCACATCAACCTCGGTGGCAACAAGTGTCTGAAGAGAACACACATTCAATTAAAGATTACAGCGTCTCTGGAGCGCCGTGTAAATACAGCATGACGCTCCGTCACAAGCACAGAGTAATGGGTGTCTCCCTGCACTGTAATAAATCACAGCACTGCTGCCAGCGGTCCTTTACAGCCAGGAATAATTGGCTGCTGTTTAAAGGGGGAGAAAGTAGAGCCGATCTTGTCGTGGAAGACATTCGTCACAGGCTGCTGGGATAGAAACTGTCCTCCACAGCCACATCCAGCACTGCTGCTACTGCTGCTGCGCCGAAGATGCCACATTAAAGAGTTGGAGGTGACAGTGTCCCGTCTTGGTCTCTCTCTCTCTCTCTCTCTGCCTCTGACCATCTCTGTGCTAGTTTTTCACTTTATCTACTCCTTCTCTCTCTCTCTCTCTTTCTCTCTCTGTCTCTCTCATTCTTGCTCTCCTATTTCTCTCGTTCTCTCTCCATTTCTTTCTTTCTCTTTCGTGCATTCTCTCTTAAAACTTTGTTTTCTTTTTGTTCCTCTCATTTTCTCTCCATTTCTTTCTCTCTCCTATTTCTCTTTCATTTCTCTATTTTTTTCTCTTGTTTTTTCAGTTTCTTTCTTTCACTCTTATTCAAGTTTTTCTTTTTGTTCCCTTCTTTCTCTCTCTTTCTCTATTTCTTTATCTCTCTCATTTCTCTTTTTCTCTTGTTCTCCCATTTCTCTTTTTCTCTTGTTCTCCTATTTCTTTTTCTCTTGTTCTCCTATTTCTCTTTTTCTCTTGTTCTCTTCTCAGTTTTTCTTTCTTTCTCTTTTAATTTCTCTTTTTCCTTTTGTTCCTCTAATTCTCACTCTCTCTCCCATCTCTCTTTCTCTTGCTCTTGATTTCTTTCGTCCTCTCTCTCTTATGCATTCTCTCTTTCAATTTGTTTTTCTTTTGTTTCATTCATTTTCCTCTTTCCATTTCTTTCTCTCTCCCCATTTCTTTTTCTTTCTCTGTTTCTTTCTTTCTCTCTCTTTTAATTTCTCATTTTCTTTCTGTTCCTCTCATTCTTGCTCTTTCTCCATTTCTTACTGTCTCAATTTCTTTCTCTCTCTTTCCCTCTCTCCATTTTGTCTGCTCTCTCCCATTTCTCTCTTTCCCTTTCCTTCTTTCTTTCTTTCTGTTTTTCTCATCCTGTCCATTTTCCCTCTTTTTTTCTCACTCTTCCATTTCTCTCCTTCTCTCCCTTCCTCATTTCTATTGTTCTTCTTTCTTTCTTTTTTCTCTCTCATCTGTTCTTTAAATTTCTCTTTTTGTTCATCTCATTCTATCTCATCCATTTCTTAATCTCTTATCCACATTCTCTCTTTCTCTGTTTCTCTCATTCATTCTCTCTCTCTCTCTCAGCCTCACTCTTTCTTCCCCCATTACTTTCACAATTTTGTTCTCTCCATTTCTCTCTCTCTCTTTCTTCATTTCTCTCTCTATGCTTTATTAGCTAAATTTGCAATTAAATGCTCTTGCCAAAGCAGTAAAATGAATGCTTAATATTGAATAATTTGAATAATTCTCTCTCTCTCTCTCTCTCTCTCTCTCTCTCAGTTTTCTCATGAGCTGTCTGCAGCACCTGTGTTGTTCCTGCAGTTTCTCAAACAGCGTAGAAAGCAGTGTAAAAGAGACCCTTGTGCCAAATCAGATCAGTCACTGATTCCCGTCCAGCTCCAGCCTTCACTCCCCATCACTTCACCTAAACACTGCGGATCAGCTTTCTGGGGTGTGAGAGAAGGGCCTTCACTCCTAATCAAATCAAGCACTGACCTCAGAGCAGCCAAAGTGAGCGCCAGGCCGCTTCTGACCGCATCGTCAGCTCAGACAGGAAAAATAAATAAATAAAGTAAAACAATGACTGTTAATCAGCTGTGCAGAGAGAGAGCCGGAGTGGCAGTCGCCCTTCGTTGGTTGTACTGAGGAGCCATGACCCAAATTCCCCCCGAAACAGAGAAAGTTCTGGCTTCCAGACGAAATAAGACTACAAAGGCTCCAAGCCTATTGAAGTGGAGCTCCACTGACTTTCCAAAATTTCAGCATTATTCACTCGCAGAGAAAAGCAGAGATCAGAAACTGAATAAATGATTAACTCTATTTCTTTCACACAGGCTGCATGTGGGCCTACTGTAATAAAATAATAGGTCTAAAAGCTGTTAGACTCAGTAGTTGTGCTAATGAGGACATGTATGAATGCAATGTTACAACAGAGTTAAATTCCCCATTAAAAATGCATATGCATACTTAGTGACATGCTTATTGCGAAACCTGATACAAAAAGTCACGTGTGGGTATACAGAAAAGCACAAAGGACATTAGGTCTTGATTACCAAATGTATCCATAGCCCAGGGGTCGATAACATGCCCTGTTGCAGCTCCACAACAGAAACAGATTTGTAGGTAAAAATAAAATAAGCCTCCTTTGCAGTAAAATAAAGATCTGCTGATCATTCTAACTCTGGAGTTAATGTATAACTGCTAATTCACCCTTTAACCCTGAAGGTTGGCGTGCAGACTGCTGGTCACCACAGCAACGCAGTCAACAGTCTCACCTACCTAGCAGCTAACGAAAAGGCAAAGAGAAAGATTTAAGACAAATATCAATAATTTAGAGACTCCAGCTGGTCTCCTGATATGTTTTATCAACAACAAGAAACTGTCAAACACTAAAAAGTCACAAAGCTCAAATCAGCTCCTCGTTCGCCAGCTTCTTGTTCAAATTTTCCCGTTCAACCTTAAATGGTGCAACAGTTAGCTACATAGTTCAGGCACCATTTAAGGTGGAACTGAAAAATTAGAACACGAAGCTGGCGAATGAGAAGCAGCCTTGCCAAAAGTCAAACGTTGAGAGACATTTTACAAGAAACTATTTTACTTTTTATGGAAAAGTTGCCTGCTGGAGATGTGAAAAAGGGGCTATAACTGAGCTAAAGCTTAAAGCAGAGCAAAGGAGGTCTGGGTTTTCGTTTATATTACATTGTAGAGAATACTAGGACGTTAACACATACTGAGACATATGTACAGCCAAAATGGTGAAATGTTACTGTAATAAAATGGACATAAAATGTTGTGGCTCCCAAGGTGGTTCGATTTTTGTTGAAACTTGACAAAATGGCTTTTTTTAACATATGGGTTGCCGACCTCTATTATAGCCTAATCACAAAAATATCACTTCCAGTCTTGTGCAAAAGTTTGAACACACCTGGGCAAATGACATGTTTTGCTGATTTTCCAAGTAAAAACAGTTACACATCCTCTACAGCAAACAAACTAAACCATGGCATTTTTTCTGCTATTTTTAGTGCACAATTTCTGCTTGCTGAGTTTAACATACTGAAAAAAAACAAAACATAAAAAATGCGGCATAATTTTTTCACTTTTTAAATTATTTTTACTTAGAAAATCAACAGAACATGTCATTTGACTTTTGCATATGACTGCATCTGCCATTTAAACCTGTAAACGTATACATCCAATGAAATCACAAACTGTGAGGTAAAGCATAAATAGTAAGTTATTTTGCCTCATGTAATGAAAAATAACATTAACTGCTAAGTGATTTTTAAATTAACATTTTTGTTAAGGATGATAAAGTTTTCAGTTGCTCTTTGGTCCAACAGAAATACTGTTCGCTACCGATAGGAAGTTAACAAAATCCTCTTTATTACTGCAGTCCTGAATTCTTCAAAACACAGAGAGTAATAACTGCAAAAGCATTTCCACCTGAACACTGTTTAGCACAGAATGCTCACGAACCCTGCTTCACCATTCTACACTATAGGCTCAATCTACGTCACTGAGCCAAAACATTATGACCACTCACAGATGAAGCGAATAACATCGATTATCTCGTAACAATGGCGCGTTTCAAGGTCTGGGATGTATTAAACAGTAAGCGAACAGTTGGTTTTTGTAGTGGATGTGCTGGGTGGAGGAGAAATGGACAGGCATAAAGACCTGGGGACTTTGACAAGGGCCAAATCGTTATAGCAAGACAAGTAGGTCGGAGCATCTCTCAAATGGCAAGGCTAGCAGGGTGCTACCCGTCAATAATGGTGAGCACCTACCAAGGCTCAATTGATGCATAACAGCAACAAAGACTATTCCATCTGCTCTGAACTGACAGAAGGGCTCCTGTGGGACAAGTCACAGAAATTTTAAATGGTGTTTATGGGAGCAATGTGTCATAACACAGTGTGTTGCACCCTGCTTTGAATGGGGCAGTCAGAGCGCTCATGCTAACCCCTGTCCACTATTCAACATGCCTGCAGTGGGCAGTCAAGCGTCAGAACTGGACCTTGGAGCAATGGAAGTAGGTTGCCTGGTCTGATGAGTCCTATTTTCTTTTACATCACGTGAGCTATTTATCCGGGGAAGTGATGGCATCAGGATGCACTGTGGAAAGAAGACAAGCTTGTGGAGGAAGTGTGATGCTCTGGGCACAGTTCTGCTGGGAGACCCCGGGTTCGGCCATTCATATGGACATCAATTTGACATGTTCCACCTACCTAAACATTACTGCGGAGTATTCCCCGATGGCAGTGGCCCATTTCAGCAGGATAATATACCCTACCACTATGCACACATTGTTTGAGAATGGTTTGAGGGACATGATGGCGAGTTGAAGGTGATGCCCTGTCCTCTAAAGTCCCTAGATCTAAGTCCAATTAGCAGCAGTACCGCCACACAACTTACAGGGTCTGCTCCTAACATTGTGGTGACAGATACAACAGGGAACCTTCACAGGTCTTGCAGAGTCTGTGCCTAAACGGGTCGGAACTGTTCTGGCCTCGTGGAGGACCAACAGGATATAATGTTTTGGCTCATCGGTGTACATCCAATATTGATGATGCCAAAATGGTGCTAAACGCTCCACAGTCAGTTTCTTTGGGGGATATTTGTCCGTATGATGCCCTGCATGCTCTTTTCTGCTCTGCAAGTATGAGAGTGGAATCAAGCTTTTAAAAGCTTTTACAAAGAAAATGCATTAGCTGTTAGCCACTAGCGTACTGCAAACTAGGCTGCGTTTATATAAGCAGTTATACAGTTATATAGCCATTGTTAGCCTACCCAAACTAAATGTTTCCTTATTTTGAATTGACTTTCTTTGGTAGAGGTTCTCTCATCTTCAATTCAGCATGAAGATTTCTTAATCAGAGTTAATGAGAGAAAGATAGTTCTAAAAGAATCAGATAACACAGTATCTCTCTCTCTCTCAGTCTCTCTCTCTCTCTTTGTCCCTGTAGTGATGTATGTAGTGGTAAGGCAGAGTGTAGAGGCCTGCAGTGTCAGTGTCAGTTACTCAGTGAGACGGGACGAGCAAGACGACACGCCGTCCATCAGTGCTGTCCTGCTCCATTCCCCCTGACACACACAGCTAAAAAGGAGTGTGTGGCACACATGCGCACACACACATTTTCATGCTGGAGGGAAAAACAGGTTGGTGTTCCAGCTTAACAGACTTGATGATCAAAGCCTTCATGAGCCAAATCAGTGTGTCAGAGCAGAGGAAGCACCAAAGAGAACCAGGCGAGACTGCAGTTCACACTGGTGAAGTTGATCTCGTACAACACAGAGGTCCAGTCATTCTAAGTTGATACCAAAGGTCTGGTTATGAATTCAGCTCTACTGGAGCTGGACTAGGAGGTTGTGTAATGTAAATTTTCAAAATTTGACTGGACGACTGGATCGGAATGTGTAATCTGGATAATCTGTGTTATTTCAGCGCTACATGACGAGCATCACATTAATTAACAATAACAACACACCGTAAAAACCAGGTATAGTTTTTCCTTGAATTGAAGTGGATTGGAACTACTGTAACTGAGGGAAAAACTCTGGATTAACACAATTACAAAAGACCATTCACGCTGTAATTAGTACTGTCAGAATGTGGGAATTACATACACTGTTTTGATACTGTGTTAAAATCATACAACAAATAATACTGCTAGATTGTAAAAACGCACATTTCAGATTAACACTGGACTAAACTAACAGCTAATCCAGTCAACCAAGGATTAAAATCACATTACAGTCATTACTGTCAGACTGTAAAAACTACACACACTGCAGATTCATACTGGATTACAATCACACAACAATCATTACTGTCAGACTGTAAAAACTACACACACTGCAGATTCATACTGGATTACAATCACACCACAATCATTACTGTCAGACTGTAAAAACTACACACACTGCAGATTCATACTGGATTACAATCACACAACAATCATTACTGTCAGACTGTAAAAACTACACACACTGCAGATTCATACTGGATTAAAATCACACCACAATCATTACTGTCAGACTGTAAAACTACACACACTGCAGATTCATACTGGATTAAAATCACACCACAATCATTACTGTCAGACTGTAAGAACTACATACATTGAAGTTTCATGCAGAATTAAAATCCACATCACAATTAACACTGTCAGATTGTAAAAACTGCACACACTGCAGATTAATACTGGATTGAAATCCACACCATAATTAATTAAATCAAACTTAAAAAAATATTCCCACTGCAGATTCATACTGGATTAAAATTAAACCACAATTAATAGTGTCAGACTAGAGAAACTACACACACTGTTTGAGTAAAATCACAAATTTCTCCAATTAACCACTTACATTATAGTAGCGGATTTGTACAGGGTAAAACAAATCCAGCTTGAATAGACTTCAGGCTGAACTGGAGAAAGATCGACATTAGTACCAGTACAGGGCTCAACATTTTGGCAAAAAGTCCTTTCCCTGATGCAGTAAACTGTAAACACTGAGCGAGGTCAGACTGAGCGAACAAGCCACTGGAGTCATTGCTCTCATCTAACAACCTGTAGTATTACACAGTGGTTCACTAGTACAATGTTTCCCAACTCTGCTCCTGAACACCCTGATCTAACACACCCGATCTGTCTAATGAGCTCATTAATAAGACCTCCAGAGTCCAAGTGGCTGCATTAAAGAAGGGAAGACAGAGAAAATGTAGGGAAGGGAAGCTGCAGGACTGTAGTTAGGAACCACTGTACTAGCAAATTCTTTATCTACTATCTGTATACAACACTTAACAGCAGGTATCGTCCCAAAGCAGGGCAATTCCTTAAGAGCACGAGGAAGATCCACTGACAAAAATCAGGACTCAAAAGGGGAAACGACCCTCCGCTGAGCTACAGCTTGAAATATTTGACTGAACCTGATGGGATTCAACGGCTCACGTTAATTTCCAAATATGTGCTGCTCTCAGGTCAGGCTCAAATTTTACATCTGAGTTCTCCCAGCCCAGCTCCCACCTATGACAGATTTCACCCTGCATTTCTCCCCACTTTAGTGTTTCTCCTTTCTTTACTCTTTCTCTGTACTTCCATTACTTCCATTACCTCAAAACAATTGAATCTGGCATGCTAGATTCACCCACTCCACAGAATTTAGCATGGAATAAATTTGTTAAAGCAACAACAATCACTGCCAAGAACAGAAAGACTGTAGATTTATGATATTTTATTCACATGGAAATGATGCACAATTTTGAAACAAGTGAATTTAATGCAATACTGTTTTGAATGCAGTCAAAAAAATACCCCGTCAGGGATGTGGGAAGCGGGGTGCTGAGGGGGCCGCAGCAGACCCAGATTTCAAAATACTGCAACTGAAAAAACATAGTAAAGACCTATTTGTGGTATTTGTAGGGTAAAGCTTGTATTTTTATGTAATTTGTTTATGCTTAAAATCTACAGTAGCCATACGCTATTTACAGTAATGCTGCCATGAATCGCTTCCTTCACCAACTTGCCATTTTGGGGCAGTGTCGCTACAACACAAGCAGCAGTTCTAGGTTGTTTCTGTGCCCTGAATCAGCCTAATATTGTGTTAAAAACTTTGCCAAATAATCAGCTCCCACTCCTGTCCATTTCTTTGCAAACATAAAAAGTCACTCAAGTGTCTGAACTGTTGTTGTGACAGAGGCCCATGTCAGCTTCTGCTGTAAAAAGTACCAAATTAGCAGAGAACTAATGATGACAACAACATTTTTTTCATTTGTTTTTGGCTTTGAATGGGTAGAATGAACAAAGTCTATGGGACGGAATCTCTATTTTAAACATCCCCAACTACATCTTTTTACTGCACCTGGAGCTTTAAATTCAAACGCTGGAGCACTGATAATGAATTGAAGGCTTGAGGCAATGGTGGATAGCAGTGGTTGCTAAGCAATTACTGATAGGCTAAGTAGGCGGAGCTTGGTAGAGAGTGCAATGATTTGATTGGCCACAACACAATGACAACGCTTACAAATCAGCAACTTTCACTGTCCTAAAAATTTTGGGTTAATAAATATGTTTTTCTTCATTTGACTGTAATCAGTCTGGGCAAGCCCAGGCCCACCCAGGCCTACCTGTGGCTACCGCCCGGCACTCAGCTCATTTGCATAAAGTTTGTCCAGCAAGAGAAACCATAATAAGGTGTGCATCAGCGGTTGCTATGTCAGTCATACCCTGCTCTATTCAATAACACACTAGAAAACACTGAAAATGAACCATACCATTATAAATACTGAATACTAAATACATACAACTCTGTTTTTAGCATGTAGCAGGCCCATGGCATGTAGCAATCCCACAGACTGTGAATAATAATCTCCAAAGACGACATCTGTTCTCCTCCTGCTTCACTCTTCTCTCTGTCTGTAAGGTACAGGTGCAGCTTTGCACTTCACAGCGGATTAACACTGATACACACACACACACACACCACCCTTTCACACATGCACTCACACACACACACGCACACACACACAGAAAGAGCAGAGGCTCGAGGCTCTGAGACGAAGCATCTCAATGAAGTGCTGACCACATGAATTTTAACACACACACACACGGACATATATTCACTTGCACAGAGCTGAAGGAATAACATTGATTGTCTTAAGCCGCTAACAGGCTGGGTTAACCTGGGTCGTATTAGCACCACTCTGATCATCAGCTTATCACTTGAAGGAAGCACTGTGAGGGCATATGAAGGCTGAATGATATTTGGAAAAAGTTACTCTGCAATATTTTTGGTTTAATAAATACGTCAATTTGATAAAAAATGTGATATTTGGAAAAAAGCAGTTAAATATTCGCTGTTCACAACACTTAATTATAACTGTAGCAAAAGAAAGGATCAGTTTAGGGAGCGACTTTGGCAGTAGTTTAACTTTTCTGGTTAGGGCTGCACACTACAGACAGAACACCACATACAGCCGTATGCAAAAGTTTGTGCGCCCCTGGTCAAATAAAATGTTGATTTTCTAAGTAAAATAAGTTAACACATCCTCTACAGAGAACACATTTAACATTTTACTGTTTATTAAAACAGTAATAATAATTTTATTTTACATTTTACTGCACAATTACTGTTTATTTGCTCAATTTTTATATTTTGTTTTATTCATTTATGTATTTTTACAATGCTATACTCAGCATTTTACAATAGACTAAAGAACACCATACCTACTGTGAAGCATGGTGGTGGAAGTATCATATGTTGGGACTGTTTGTTTTCAGTTAAGGGCTTCAAGCTGGGTAGTAACAAACTCCAAATATCAAGATATTTTGGCACAAAATCTGCTGGTCTTTGTCAGAAAGCTGACGATGGAGAGGAATTTTGCTTTCCAACATGCACATGTGGTTGAAAATTGTCCAGCATTCTTTTTGATCAAAATAATTTATTATGTTTTTTAGAAGACTTGAGACCTTAATTCTTTCATACACCCACAAAATATCTGTGATTGTTCAGAATGCTCACAGCAGACATTAAAATATTTAGGGGCTGATGTACGCAAATCGGATGCATTCTGCCTGCGGGTTATGTATGAAACTGGCGCATGGACCTAAACATGCAGCTTCCTTCCTCATGCATATTTCATTTGAGGAAAGACTGCGCAAAACATGTGAGGGAAACGTGTGGAGATATTACACCTGTGGCCGTTTACATATTCTGCTCGAATTACTAAATTTTGAGAAACAATTTAAAGTTTCTTCTATCTTAAAACCAGGTATTCATTTGCAATAGGTCCTCAAAAGATATGTTGTGGAGGTTTCTTCTAACAATGGCAGCAAACGCAGTGGTTAGATGGACACAAGAGCCTTGAACCTATGCTGGCAGAATGTTTACCAAGAGAATAACAATATTTCAACTCTCAGGAGCAGTATGTAAGAAAACGCGGCACAAAATATACACCACGATTCGCCCACAATACGCACATGGTCTGTGTTACTGTTTCGCAAACTCTATTTTCTTAGCTGGAGTAAAAAACATCACTGTGGAAAAGAACTTTATTTATTAACACTGCTATCTCTTCATCACTGAACTCTTATTTTCTGGTTTGTCTTGAGTTTGTTGACAGCTCCATTATTTCACTGTGGCTTTTAAACCCTGCAAGCAGTTAATGAACAGGGCTATGTGCTGTGCGTGATAAGCAATTAGTAGACTGAATGTTACATTCAGGTTCATTGTGTGTGCAAACTGTGGTCGCAGGAACATTCTGCGCTGCTTCTGCGCTCATATGAACAGTGTATGTTGGGTGGGGTCGCCTGTGCAAAAAAAAAAAAAAAAGTTTGACACAGCTCATAAACTAAAGGACAGCATACCTACTGTGAAGCATGGTGGAGGAAGCATCATGTTTTGGGGCTGCTTGTCTTCAGTTAAGGGCTTTAGTCAAGATGGGATAGTGACTTACTCCAAATATCTGCTGGCCTTTGTCAGAAAGCTGAAGATGGAGAGGAATTTCACCTTCCAACCTTCCAACCCCACAAATGATCAAAATATTTTATTATGTTTCTTGGAAGACTTGAGACCTTAATTCTTTCAAACACCCACAAAATATCTGTGATTTGTCACAGTGCTCACAGCACACATTAAAATATTCAGAGCCTGATGTACGCAAATCAAATGCATTCTGCCTGCGGGTTATGTATAAAATGTATGAAATATGCAGTCGCATTATGGAACATTCTGCGCTCATATGAACAGCTGGCCCACAGTGATTGGCTCATCGGCTCATTCGCATATTGCTCACTTCAGGCGATACTGCGATACCGATTAAGAAATGATACATTGTGCAGACCCAAGATGTGTGTGTATGTGTGTTACCTTCTGGTGTGTGTCAGCAGCAATGTGGTCCACCTCTCCATCCTCTATCTCCCCCATCTTCAGCCGACACACCACCACCGTCCCCACAGCTGCCGAATCATCTGCCGTCCTGACAAACGCAACCAGAGAAATGAATTAGTCAAATTAGTGTGTGTGGTTTCCAGCACTGCTGACCATATGCCATTCACAATGGACCACATCGACAGTGTCCAGATTGCTGTGTTTCTCATACTAGTGGCTAATGCGTTAGCTGATCCTCAGCAGTGATTCCATGTCTTGGAGGCAGCCTACTGAAATGAGGAAAAACGAACTGCAGACGTGGAAGCAAACAGAAGCCAATTACTCAGATTGATTGACCTTAAGCGGTCTGCACCTTTACAGGAGCTAATTAAGCTGTGTGCTGTGCTGGGAAGAACTCCTGGATCAGATTCTGGTTTCAGAGGAAGGAGAGTAGGAGAGTCTTGTCAGCGCAGATAATCTTTAGGAAAAGGTCTGACAATGTTTGGGAACAGATTCATAATTAAACTCATCCAGACTTTCAAATGTTCTGGCGTTATACAGTATCTTAAAGTCAGAGTGAACTGGAAAAATGCATTTTCTCTCCCATGCATTTCCAAGCAAAACACAGCATCTCGGAGGGTCACTGAGCCAGCTGAGTGTTTTTATGTTATTCTTGGTTATATTATTGGTATTATTTTGGGTGCAAAGTCATGTAATCAAAACTCGGTAGATGTTTTAAAGACAGACAGAGGTTATTACATATTGGTGGAAGATTACGGAAGATGGGAAATAGTTTTTTTAAATAGCATGATATGATGACTTGTGCATAATATGACCAAGGACATGAACCAACAAGGAAAAAAAGGCCTAGTTTGTTTTCAGCTTGATTTTAATAGGCAGAAATTTCTCAAATACTTCCTAAAGCCAGCACAATAACAAAGCCAAGGTCTCTGAATTCATGAAAGAAGTGAATCTCTTGTGTACCAACAAAGGGCTCAAACAGACTAGAAAATTGTTCAACGTATATTGTTCTTTTAAAACAAGATAGATAGAACAAGAGATAGAAGATAAGAGGTAAATAAAGCAATCCTGATGGGTCTTTGAATAAGCAACAAGAGACAAGTGATAATTATTATAATACATAGGGGGAGTGGGTGGAGCCTGTGGTTTGTATGGTGCAATGGACAGTCGTCATCAACTCGTAAACACTAAAATTGCCTTGTCACTACATTATAACTACCGCATGATTGCATTTGGTGGTCAGTAACTGACAAATTGATAACATGAGCAACATAAATACCCACTGTAAGGGACCACCGACATCAATGACTGCTGTTAAGATTTAACACACTGCAAGATAAGTCTAGAAAGGACACGGAAGATGCTGCTGTTTGTGGTGCTTTTTAATTCATTAGCCACATTTCCATGTAGCTGTTGAACTCAATTCGAGTGAGTAACCGAAATGTCGCAAAAATTATGCAATATAAGTTACACACCAAACGTGATGAGAATAAATATTCCGATGTGATTTTTCTGTATCAAAACTATACACACTGAACGACTTTTTTTTTTTTTGAGTTTCAGATGTGCAGAATATCATTCGAAAGGTCTTTTGCTTCTAACAAAATGGGCAAACTGTGACACTGTGCAGGACGCTCTCCATTTGGGAAAAGCAAAAGGAGAACATAAAGTTTCTCCACCTCATCTGGACCTAAACTTTGAGCCCTTTTTGATTCACAACTGGGTTCTCCATGCCTCAGTGTGAGGTGCTTTTGGAAATGCAGCTTCATATGTGACAGAGCACAAAACAAAAGTGAGAGTAACGTGAAGAGCCTCATCGCTTTATTCAGAAGCTGAAACTTTTTAGGCGTTCGTAGGCCAGTTTGAGTCCCGTCTGACATCGTTTTGGAGACTCTGATACTTTTGTCATTTATGAACAAGTTCTGGTTGCTGGGACATAGCTGACATGTCATCTTGGTTGTCACCAAGCCAAAGCCAGAGATGACTGTGTGTCAGATTGGTCAAGAGAATAAAACTCACTGTGTTGCGTAAATAAAACACTTCTGAGAAAAATCTACAGAGATCTTGTAAATGTTAAGCATCTTGTCACTGCTATTTTGTTTCATTTTTAGAACCCACTGGCAAACATAAAGCAGCAGGTGCCTTATGTGTACCAGTTAACATGCACTTAATAATCTGATCATAATCGGATTTCTGCAGTCATCTGATTATTCAAATGGTCATGCAGACAGCATACTCCGATGTCTTAGATCGGAGTAAGGTCTAGTAATCCGATTAAGAAATCTGATTTAAAAAAAAGACCTGGATTTATCTCAGTAATCAGATTTCTCAGTCTGCACATGTGCGAAAACAGACAGTGCTAACGGAAATAAGCAAGCAGTGTTGCCGCGAGAGGGCAGGGGAACACTTTTGGAGCGACGCTAAAACCAACTACATGTTTAATGAAATCAGATTACTGTCTGACTCATGTAGACCCAGAGTTTCCCATTATCTGATTACTCAAGTGCATATAAATGCCTTGATCGGATTACTGACAAAAAGTTATTGGATTATTAAGTGCATGTAAACAAACTCACTGTTATGTTTTCCTTAGTAAATGCAATTCCATCATAATTTCTTGCGTTTCTTTTGTACTCACAAAAAAGTATCCACCTTAAGCAAAGGTACAACCTTTTATGTGAACTTCAATATTTTTATTTGATATGTCAAAATATGAACAAAATACATGGAGGCAAGGCTGGCTATTAATGTAATTACCATAAACTTGGTACATCGCTAGTTTACTGTGTTCAGGTTCAAGTGGTATTGGTGAATGCATCAACTTGTGTAACTTGTCTGAATTAACTTTTTCGAACGTTGAAGTTCAATTTTTGTGGTAAATTCAGAAAATCAAGAGTTTAAGAGTTTGAGTATATAACTGTCCAACCCACCAGCAGTCTGGTGATGTAGAATGCTAATAAGTCCATTCCGGCAGTGCTGGAGGCGCGACAGTGAAGCACTTAGTCCTGTCAGTGGAGGTAGGGGAGCGATGGAACTCTGAAAAGAGACAATCTGGCTTCGCCTCAGTCCTGCAGTCTCCCAGGAAAGGCAAAGTGGCTGATAGATTGAAGGCATCAGATACTACACTGCTCCCATTCCTCAGCGGGACAAATGGAAGCAGACCAGAACGCACTCCTTCAGCCAACTCTCGAAGTTCCTCACTAAGGCCTCAGCCAAACACAGACTTTGAGCAAACGTCCTCTGCTTCACCTACCCAGTAAGTGGCCTGGGAGCCGGAGGTTGCTATACATCACATTTTACACTCATCACAGACTAATAGGCAGACCAGATGCCTCTAGTTCACGGGACTGCGAGTGCTGCCACAATGCAATCTCACGTAAAAGCCTGAGGCAAAGCTGCCGCTGTCTTGTTAAGGTAATTGATACGTGTCTTTGAGAGGCAGTAGGTGGCCAAGGAAACCGCGCCGAAAGTTCCCGAGGCGCACTTTCTTCTCCTCGTTCTCTGAGTCTTTTAGCGCTGATGAAGGGGTGCCACCCTACAGGTTTGTTTGGCATGATTAGCGCCGGCCCCTAAACGCAGGTTTCCACGCAAGCAAATCAAGCTGAGCTTTGCCCGCTGAATTGCAGCAGGCAGAAAGCAGACAGCTGGGAGTTGTGATTGACCTTAAATTAACTTTGAGGCGCCGCCCCCTCTCCTCCTCCGCCCTGCCAGCAGATTGCCCCGTCCATAGTCGTATCCTCCACAAATCTAATTGGCCCCGGGTCCTTTTATGACAACAGTTAATCAGGGAGCTTTGTTAAAGTGACAAAAGGAACGAGAGCTTGGCGCGACTCGCGAATAATTCGGGAAGCAATTACTTAGCGGACGAGCGCTCGGTGTCAAGGAGCTATTTCCACATGGTTTCGCACCATTTACAAACACGTCGTAAGGTGTTCGGCTCATGTTTGTTCCAGTGATAAAGTGCGTGAGTGAAGCAGATTACAAAACACGCAAAGTGTCATAAAATCTCGTTAATGACTACATCAAATCATATCATATTTACAAGTTCACTTTCATTCTCGCATTTGTAAACAGAGTTGTTTAAGTTTACTCTAAGCATCTTGTGAATTCTGAACATTTTTATGGCTTCTTTTAATACATGTACATGATTTTAAGATCTATTAATCTATTTTTATATCTTCTATCTGTCTATCTATCTGTCTGTCTGTCCGTCTGTCTGTCTGCCTGTTTATCTATCTATCTATCTATCTATCTATCTATCTATCTATCTATCTATTTCTATTGTCTATCTATCTGTGTATCTATCTGTCTGTCTGTCTACGTTTCTATCTATCTATCTATCTATCTATCTATCTATCTATCTATCTATCTATCTATCTATCTATCTATCTATCTATCTATCTATCTATCTATCTATCTATCTATCTATCTATCTATCTATCTATCTGAATGTCTGCCTGCCTGCCTGCCTATCCATCTGTCTGTCTATCTGACTGTCTGTCTATCTGACTGTCTATCTATATGCTTGGATTACACCCATTTACAGCTGAAGTGCTGTGTTGCACTGTTTCTGTTCAGAGTCTCAGGTGTTCTGAAATGAATTAGTCCTGTTTTGTCACAGAGGAACATTTGTCTTTAAGATTGAATCCCAAACATACCATGAGCTCAAAGGACTGTGCCGTGTCAAATGACCAGTGTGGCATGAAAATGCACCTGGACAGTCATTAGAAGTCCACAAGCATGAACGCTCACATACACACTCACACACACGCTGAAGGCTTTTACACGGTTACTAGCATGTGACAGAAACGCCGCAAGGATACTCTGGAGGGCACGAGCAGGGGCTGCAGTGGGGGCTGCAGTGAGGGATGGTGGAAGGCAGCTCCATAAATCAGCCCTCCAACCTTAAGACCACATGAGTCACTATGAGGGACCCGCACACATCAGTTATGTTTTGGCTTTCAGTCTTTCTCCTTATTTTTCATTACTTGCTTTTGTTTAGATTGCTTTTGCTTTCTGTGCTTTTTTGTAGAGCGAAAGAAAAAAGCTCAGGTTTTGGCTGAGAGGTCAGACATGCAAAAACTGCAAATTAAACCTTGTTTTTAAGGAATATTTCAGTGCAGATCTGCAGACAACAGTGTGTGATGCAGGATCAGGAACCAAATCAGGAAGTCTGGTAGAGCTGACTTAAGTGTGTAACGATGAAGGCATGCAGTTTACACAATGCTAAATAAAGAATATTACTTGTTTGTTACATATAGCCTCATACCTTCAGTGCAAAAATAACTAAATGAGCAAATCTAGGAACAACAACAGCTCAGCTATGAAGTGGCAGACCACGCAAACTCACAGAGAGGGGCTGCTGATTACTGAAGCGCATAGTGTGTAAAAATCCTGTTGCATTATTTACTACAGACTTCTAAACTGCACACAAGCTCAAGATCACTATGTGCAATGCAAAGCATCATCTGGAAATTGGTAAGACATGCAGAACAATTATGAACTGATTTTAAGCACCTAAGTAATAGAACAATGTGAATAAAGCCATTTTATATACTATCCAAAATATACAAGTATAGCCAATGGTGGTAAAATAGCGGTAAACCTGAAAATATGTTTTCTTTGGGGACTATTTTGCCCCACATCGCCCTGCATGTATTTAGACCAATACCTTCTCTTAAAACTAACAAGTCCCAGGCGCCAGACAGAGCATTTATAACCACTTGGACATCTGGTTCTTATCACTACCACTGTGGATAACAGAGCATTTCAACATCAAACCACTATGAATGACTTTGTTTACACCTTAACTGTTTAAATATGCAGAAATTTTGAAAAAATGGTGGAATGCCCCTTTAAGTACACTTTCTCTGTACTGTAAGAAGTGAAGAATTGTAGTGACAGCTTCTGGCTCGCTTCTTCTGACCTTGACTTTGACTTTCAAATGTGTTGAGAATGCAGCTTTCCTTCAACAGCATGAAATCACAGCACGCTGATTAGACTGAGCGCTAACCTGTTTGGGGGACATGAACAGTTTGTCAACAGAGTTACTCTTGGAAGTCCCACACAGTGCCTCACCGAATCATTGCTTCAGGTTACCAATTATGCCCTGAATCACACTGACACCCAGCAGGTGCCTGTGGCTCCCTGTGGGCCAAACACTGACCGCTGCTGACACAAGACTGAGCTCAATCATACAAACACACTGCATGCCTAACATACCCGAAAAAAGCAAGGCTATGAGATATACTACCACAAATGAGCACATTAAAAACATGGACAGGTCATTCAGGTGGATACAATTAAAAAAAAATAGATTCCCAAAACTAAATAAGCTTAATATGTACATTAACATCTCCTGTTATCATATATGCAAAAAGCACAGCTTAATTTCGATCGTATCGTACATGTCACTGGTTTTACATGACTGTGGTGTAACACCAGTGACTGTGACTCCAGTGACATTCTGGTTAAAACTGATAATTTTGTAAATTGGCTGACTCATTGGTCGTCAGGTGACCTTGTGCAACTATTTAAAATCAGTAGTAAAAATGATAAATGACATTATTTTGACAAAATTTTAATTACCCAGCCATTAAAGCACATAACACTGATGACACCTAGAAGTTATGTGCCGTCTGATAAACAAAATTATTAATAAACGAATGAAATATAATGAGCGAGCTTGACTCGCCTTCTCATGCCTTGAGATGCTTCCTCTCTGATGGGCCTTGACCCAAAGAAGCAGTTTAATAGAGCTGAAAATTTTGTGTTAAAATGTAATATGAGTCCTGATAACACCAGTGACCAAAATCTCTGTGACAAAACTGAATAGACGGAAACTAAGTTAGAAAAAAAAGTTCTGTTTTGAATTCATTTTTCAACGATGTCACAAACACCTACAAAAATCAGACTACTCGGCTTACAGCAGGCTATTAAACAGCGTTTCAGCCTGGATTACTTTTTGAATGACTCACAATACTGGGCAGCCAACAACAACAGAGGTCATTTACATGTGTCGGTCTTAAAGGCGCAGTAACAAAAACAGCCTGTTTAACTTTAAAGGATATAGATGAGTTAGAAAATAGTCTAAAAAATGAATGGTTACAGTTACTATACAAATGTAGAATGATCAGTAATCAATTATGGGCATTTTCACACTGTACACTCAAACACAGGAACTGACCCAAGCTGGAAAAAATAAAACTTAGGGTTCTAGTCCCAATTTATTTTCATCCTGCTTGAGAAACAGCTGGATTCATCATAATAACCACAATTAATGATTTAAATGTCTTTTTGGTCATTGTATGCGTATAGGTTAAGGGTCAGCAACTAAAATGTTAAGAAAAGTCATTTTGTCCTTTGAGCCACAACATTTTATGTCCACTTTACCATCTTGGCTGTAAATGTGTCTCAGTACTTTACTAACTTTACTTTGCTTTAAGCTTTAGCTCAGCTACAGTCTCTTTTCTTATCACTGGCAGGAAACTTTTCCAAAAGTGGAATACTTTCTTTTGAAAAGTCTCTAAACATTTGACTTTTTATGAGGCTGAAGTCGGCTTCTCATTCACCAGCTTCTTGTTCTAGTTAACCGTTCCACCTTAAATGGTGTCTGAGGCAGCAGAATGTAACTGCTTCACCATTTAAGGTGGGACGGGAGAATTCAAACAGACTTCAGTCTTGCAGCTTTTTAGTGGTTGTCAGTTTCTCGTTGCAGATTAAACGTATCAGGAAACCAGCTGGAGAGCTTATAAATGCAAGTCCAAATTGTCTAAAATTATCATTGTTCATTTGAAATCTTTCTTTTGCCTTTTCATTAGCTACTAGTTTCGTAAGACTGTTATCTGTGTTGCTATGTGACCAGCAGTCTGCGTACCAACCTTCAGGGTTAAAGGGTGAAAAAGCATGAAATAATACTGCGTGCTTTTCTGCACTTACTCAGTCCAGTGTGAAAATATAAGCAAAGTCACTCCTGTGTAGCCTAGCACAAATTCACATGGCGCTTGCCTTAGCTTCCTAACTAGCTTGTATCAGCATAGCAAACTTTTTACAATGTAATAATTCCAAAAGTATAAATCAACCCATCAACATAGTCTCTATTCTACTCCCAACATTGCCTAAGAGAATACTACACATTTACCTTCAGCTATACAGACTGCTAGACATTCCTCCAGTAAAGGAGGCTTGAGCCCAGCTATAGGAAAACACGTTAGACTAAACCAATAAGCCATGACTGGTTTGTGAAGGGGAGAATGATGCAGTGTGCTTTGTGGGTAAACTAAAGCCACAAGGGAAGCAGTCCAGCAAAACAGAAAGGATTGTTTTTTAAGTTTAACTCTAAATTGAGAGAGTGAGAGAGGAAACCATTCTGTGAAATGAAAGAGGGGTGACAAAGACAAATGATTAGCCGTGAGAGTTACTACTCTACAGTAAAGATATATGAAACAGACTGGGGCGGGAGGGTGAGAGAGACAGAGAGAGAGAGAGAGCTAGAGGGAATGGAGTATATTTAAGAAAAAAAGAGAAAACTTCTGCAATCTTCTGTGAGAACTGTAGGTCAATGCTGATATCTAACACATACCTTTTTACAGATGTCAAAACATATTATTATTTATGAAATCTAGAAACAGAGGGGCGTGGCCTGGCTTAGCCATCCTGAGCTACGGCACTTAATATTTTTAACCAGCCCTGAACCTTTAAACGTGTGACACATTTCAATATATTCTATAAAAATAGAAAGAAGAGGGAGAAGAGAGAGAGAAAGAAGAGAGAAAGGGAAGACAGACAGGGAAAAGAGAGAGAGAGATAGACAAGAGAGACAGAGAGACATAGAGAAGATACAGACAGATAGATAGAGAGAGATGGACAAGAGAGAAAGAGAGACAGAGAAGAGAGATAGATGAGAGAAAAGAGACAGAGAAGAGAGAGAGAAAGAACAGAGAAGTGAGAGAAAAGAGAATGACAGATAGATATAGATAGAGACAAAGATAAGAGAGAGTGAGAGAAGAGAGAGAAGTGAGGGATAGAGAGGAGAGAGAGAAATACAGACAGAAAAAAGAAGAAAGACAGAGGGAGAGAGAGAGAGAGAGAGAGAAAAAGAGAGACTACTGCAAGTTATTCTGATGTGTAGATCCTCACATTAAAAACTGCACTATAATCTGGGGAGCACAACCCAAACCACCCTACAATGAACCGAGTTGATCCTCTGCTGAATAAATGCAGATACTTCAGAACAGCAACCCAGCAGCCCTAAACATCCTGCTTTTCTGGTGTAAGTAAACACATCATCAAATACTGTTTAGAAATATCTATCAAATCTAAACATCTGCCTGATGTTGAGATTTTTCAAGCAATTATCTGCCGAGTTCAGCACATGCCTAGTGATCATCTCAGGAACTTCAGACAGATGTCTGAGCTGAGCTGGTGGTTTGTTTTGGAGGCAGTGGAGGACGGAGAGAGGGAGAGAATGAGAGCGAGAGAGAGATAGAGAGGGAGAGAGAGAGAGAGAGAGAGAGAGAGAGAGAGAGAGAGAGAGAGAGATAAAGAGAAAGAGAGAGAGAGAGAGAGGGAGAGAGAGTACAATAGTACAATAAGAAAATGGCTCTCATGCAAAAACTACAAGGACCTGAAATGAAAAATGGTACCCTGGTTTATAGTTTTTTTATATAGTACTTTTTACAACAGGTGTTAAACAGGTGTCACAAAGCAGCTTTACAGAAAAAAAATCCAGGTTCCAGGAGCGTTGCCAATGGTGACAGTGGCAAGAAAAACTCTCTAAGAGCAAAAGGAAGGAACCGTGAGGAACCAAGACTCAAAAAGGGAAACCCATCCTCCTCTGGTTGACATCAGATAGCAAACAATAACAGCAAAGAGTTAGGTTTGACCACCCCCTGATTCAGAGCAAGTCAAATTACAATATTAAATAGAAAACTTGTGGATATATGTGTGATTTATTAGAGAAATTATTGCCATTTTTTTATTTTCTTTGTTTTTGCAAAATTCTGAATAATATTTGAACTATGAAAAAGCAGTGAGA
This sequence comes from Colossoma macropomum, assembly GCF_904425465.1. Taxonomy (NCBI): domain Eukaryota; kingdom Metazoa; phylum Chordata; class Actinopteri; order Characiformes; family Serrasalmidae; genus Colossoma; species Colossoma macropomum. The sequence goes on from NW_023494791.1 coordinate 37,695,831, forward strand.
AGGCAGGAACCAAAGCTGCGCTCTTCTAACTGTATTCTTCTAACCAACACATCACTGCTGTCAGAACAAAAATGTCAGAATTCAAAATGGTAACTTTACAGGAGAAGCAAAAAACCTACTTTCCTTTTAATGTAAGTCAATGGAACCAGATGTTTTTTCCAAGACATTTTGGGTCATTTTTTTGGTCCTGTCATCGTGACATTTACGCATAATGTAAAGGATAACAGGTATTTTCAAATTATGTCAAAAACTGAAAAACGACAAAAATGAAGATACAAGGTTTAGTTCCGACAACAGCAGTATCAATGACTTTAACCTTTTAAACAAAACACCAAACAAAAAAAAAGTCCAACATTATGTTTTTCTTTTTTTTTCCAAGTTTTTAAAACTTTTTAGTTCTGAACAATTTTCTTGGCTGCCTGAAACTTTTGCGCAGTGCGGTATGTGTGGGTGATGGATGTAACCCTTAAGGACTGGAGTTACTGTCGGTCACACTACTGTAATTACAAAATGTCAAGAAGTGACAAATATCAATGTCAAGCAAAGAAAAGTGAGGCAAAAATATAAAAAACAAGACTGCACAACTAACTTTCCCTCAAACTGAAATTATATTAAAACACCTCTTCTACTCACTAACAGTAATGCGGTGTGGACTGAATGTTTAGAGTCAAGACTTTCCACAGAAAAGTTTCAATGAGTTATGAGTGAAAAATACTTTTACTTTAACACTGTGCTCCTGATAACTGCCAATTCTAACAGTGAACCACCAGAAGCAGAGTTCAGTCATCGGTAAAAAAAGGAGTGGTCAGCTCCTCTATTTATCTGACCTTCTCTCCCTCTCCAGCCATCTCTTCATCATCCTTCAGTCCTCTTTTTCTCTCTCTCTATCCCTCAGTCCCGCTCTCTCTCGCTTTCCCGTGCGTCTTTACTGGGCCTCCATACGTCTCTGTCTGCCGAGTCTGGCTCATATCCTGACCTACATAAAGACTGGACAGGGCTAAATATAGAGTATAGCAGCTTCTTATTGAGGACAGATGTTATGATAAGTCTGTAATGATGGAGGGAGAATACAGCAGCGCTGAGAGAGCAAGAGAGAGAGAGAAAGAAAGAGAAAGATAGAGAGAAAGAGCAAAGGAGAGGATGAAAAAGGGACAGAGATAGAAACTGAGAGACAGAGAACAAGAGATAAAAAGAGAGAGCAGCAAGACAGAGAGAGATGGGCAGAAGTATAACCAGACAGAGGGAGAAGCAAGAAAAAGAAAGAGAAAGAAAGAGAGACCCAGATAGGTAGACAGGCAGAAACAGAGAGAGAGAGAGAGAGAGAGAGAGGGAGAGGGAGATGAGAGTGCTGTTCTGGGCCTTTATTGAAAAAGAAGGAGCTCTTTTACTTCCTCTCTTTTTTCCCGTGACTCGGCAATAATTGCATTTGGCCGCCTGACTCAATCAACAGGGACGCCGCTGCAGGCTCCATGAAAAGGCAGGGATGGTGTGAATCGCCAAGAGAGCAGCCAAGCAGATGGAAGCTCTGGACGACGTCCAGTCTCTTTCAAACACACACACACACACACACACACACACACGTACATGCACTCATACGCACTCATACGTGTACACATATGCTCTGGATCACTCAGCGGCCATTCATGAATATAGACAAGGGGAGAAAAACGTGCTATTTTTAAACTCGTCCATATAAAATTGATGGACCTTTCCAAGCGGTCAGCTCATGTGATCTCACAACCAAGACTTTCTGACTATCTTCAGAAAGTCTGACAGGTTAACAGCTTACTGTGGCCAAGAACTGGATGCTTTGACAGGAGGGGGCCATTTGACTCACTCGTAACCTGACCAATCACAGGCTGCTTTTTGGTGTGACGTAGGGACAGGTGATCATAGTCATAAAGCAACAACACAACAACAAGCATGAAACAAAGTGGAAAGCATTTGCAAACACATGAAGTTCTCATTTAATAGCCACTAAATACTTCAGAAAAAACTTCTGCCAAGCTTTTCACCAAAACTTTGAATGTAAAATAATGCAGTAAGGTTTTACTTAAAGTCATCTGGAGTACTTCTATGGGGCCGCCCTGCAGTACTGACCATATCCACAAAATATTTAGAAAAGTGTGCTGTGATGCAATATTATTTTAGCATCACAACAGTACAAGACCGTCATGTTGTCCACCCTTAAGTATAACTGACAACGTTCTGATGTCTTGTACAGTCATGTACAGTGACATGCAAAAGTTTGGGCATCCCCAGTCAAAATCTCTGTTACTGTGAGTAGCAGCTGAACTGATCTCTACAATGTATAAAGTTAAAGATGATTCTTTTCAATGTTTTATGCAAATTTTCTTTTCGTGAAAAAAAGAAGCACCATGCAAAAGTTTGGGCACCCAGAGATTTGAGCTCTCAGACTTTAATTAGCTTGTCGGGGCTGTGGCTTGTTGATAATCATTGTTCTTACAAAGCTTTAGAAATACTCCTTCACAAAGACTCCTCAAACCTGTACCCAACAATCAGCAGCCATGGCTCCTCTCTAAACAGCTGGAGAAGGCTATAAGTAGACAGCAGAGCGTTTTCAGGTAGCCATTTCCTCAGTTCATAGAGCACTTAAGAAATGGCAGTTAACAGGAACGTTGTAGGTCAAGTTGAGGGCTGGAAGATCAAGAAAACATTCACAGAGAACTGCTAGTAGGATTACTATGACTAGACCAAAACCCCCTTTTGCAAAAGACATTCATGAAGGTTTAGCAGAGTCTGCAGTGGTGGCGCAGTGTTCCAATGTGTAATGACACCTGCACAAACATGACCTTTAGAGTAGAGTCATCAGAAAAAAACCTGTCCTGCTCCCTCAGCGTCAGAAGTTTTGAACATTGTGGAAACAATTCCTGTGGACTGACGAAGTTAAAAGAGAACTTTCTGCCTACAGAAAGCAAAGGTATGTTTGGAGAAATAAACAGAATTTAATAAAAAAAGAACACCTCTCCAGCTGTTAAGCATGGGGGAGGATCAATCATGGTTTGGGCTTGTGTTGCACGCAGTGGCACGGGGAACATTTCACTGGTACAAGGAAGAATGGATTCAATTAAATACCAGCAAATTTTGGAAGCAAACATCACACCATCTGTAAAAAAAGCGGAAAAGAGGATGGCTTCTACAACAGGATAATCAAAATCCACAATGGACTACCTCAACAGGCACAAGCTGAAGCCCTCACAGCCCCCCGATCTAAACATCATCAAGAATCCTGGGACAGACCTCAAAAGAGCAGTGCATGCAAGACGAGCCAAGAATCTCAAAGAGCTAGAAGCCTTTTGCAGAGCTAACAAATCCACCAAACAAGAACTGAAAGACTACGCTGGCTACAAAAAGTGTTTACAAGCTGTGACATTTGCCAGAGGTTACTAAGTACTGACCATGCAGGGTGTCCAAACTTTTGCTTTTGGGCCCTTTTCTTTTTTGTTATTTTCAAACTGTAAAAGATGGAAATAAAGTGACTTTAAAATATCAAATAAATGTGTCTCTTTACCTTACGCCTTTTAATCGCTTAGCTATTCACACTAACAGAAATTTTGACTTTTGCATGCCACTGGACTTCTGGGGGGGGGAGCATCTGAGCCTGGATTAAAACCCATGTAACGTTTGGCAGGTTGAAACAGAGGTTTCCTACTCATTTGTCTAGACTCTATTAAGCATGATTAAAAAGAGGACACTGGCCGGGTGTGTGTGAGAGCATTTGTCAGACGGCTCAGGACGCTGTCTTCATCTCTTTGTTTTGGAGCAGAGGGGTTACTCATGGCTGTGTCCTCAGACAATAAGCTTCATGTTTGATTCAAGCTGACTGAGGAGTCGATAGAACTAATCAAATGACCTGTCACGCGCTTGATAACTTTCTTTAAGGGCCGATGATGTCTTGACGAAGCGAACTGGCCGCAAGGGTGCTTTTGATAAGAGAACAGTGTGTACTTCTGCACACTGACTATGCAGCCAAATTCCAGAGTAGCTGCAGAGTAAGCATGTACTGCAGTCCTGGAGGGCCGCAGGGCGTAAGATTACAGCTGTGCCAATATTGCAATTAATCGCTAAATTACGACTGTATGTTCTGAAATGTTGCATCACTCCTACTCTGATATTTATTTATCTGTGCATTCTGTACCAAATTGTGTTTCCATTGCTATAGTCCAATGAGTGTGGATAAGGGTACTATTCAACACCCCTAGATGGCAGTAGCTACAGTAGCTGATATACTGAATCTACTGTATTATGACTTGTGTGTCTTGCTTGAAGTACAGGAGTTCTAGTCAGTGAGAATAAAAATGGTTCTGTATGGTCTCATATCGTTCTAGATATGGTGAAAACAGGTCAGCGACAAATATTCAATAAATTTGGTAAATAAAATATTTGAAAATGGACAACCAAAACCAGTAACCGACACATTTATCACTTTTGTGAACTCAGGTGCTTCTGTAGGGAGACAAGCATTAGTCACGCTAAATAGTAGCTTTCCTTCAGGATCAGTTTTAACTCCAGGTGCAGTCCAAATATCCTATTTCTCAATATTGCTAGCTAGCAGGCTCTCAGCTGGCCAGAGCTATACGAGAATATTAAGACTGTATCAGGGGATAAAGCCAGCGTGGCAAAGATTAGCATGTGTTACGTTAGCATGTATAAAGTGGTTCTGATCAGCTTAAAAACATTTGTCACTCTGCCCTGTTCAGCAAAAAGTGGTTGACATTTTTAAGACAAGGGTTAAAACAATGCTGTTTCTGCTCTCCTGCACCGGTCACTGCTGTTAAGAGCCAGATCAGGGCTGCCGGATTGGGTCAAATCAGCATTTTAATGCAACTTGCTGTGAACTATTCAATGATATTTCATGCAACAGTGCACAGAAATAAGCAACAAGAATAAAAGTTTGTTCAAAATTGTTATCGAATATTCAGATATTCCAGATAATATTCCATAGATTATTCGAAAATGAAAATATTTGATAGTTGCAGCTCTAGGTGAAATGCAACTGAATCACCCCCTTCGCAGGAATAAAGCTTGTGGATCGACAAAGCCTCATCGATGTCCCTCCTGAGCAGTACCAACCACCTATGAACATTTCCCTAACCTGTCCTGCATGTACACATAATTACCCATGAATAAAGCACCAATAATGTCCATTTACAAAAACTAAAATAAGGAAATGTGATGATGTATTGAACAACCGCCACATGTAATGGTGGCAAGAGATGCTTAAACAAGTAAAAAAAGAAAAAAAAAAACCTTTTTTGTTGCTGTAAAAAACTAGGGAGGCATTGTGGACCTCACCGCATAAGGTTTTTGTTTTTTAAATTGAAGCAGCTGAAAAGCATGGTGGGTACTACTACTGCCTCCCACAGGAGCAATCAGCGTTCGATTCCCTGCTCTGAAAAACATAAACAAGCAATTATCTGCTGATACAGACATGACTCCGATATCTTCTTGTATCTTTATTACCAAGCTCTTCTTGAGTTAAACTGGTTGTGTTCCAGCAGAAAATCTCTGAACTCTGCAGTGCTGTGGCCTCTACAACCTGGATCAGGAACTAAGTCTTCTAAGTCAAAGTCAAAGAAACAGTCCTAAAAAAGTCTGACTGATCTCACCGTCGCCTTGCATCTTCTGTGGAAAGCTGAATACCGTTCAAGGCTACACCTGATGGCCATCATGCAGATGCAGCTGCATGAAAGCAAACAGTATCCCATAGCATGAGGCAGAAGTCTGTATTCACAGTCAAAAAACAGAAAACTGGAAGATCCAATATCATAACAAAGCGGCCTAACAGCTTTTCTTACTTCCCTGTGGGCCAAACTGAGAGCTGTAGAAAAATCGCAACTATACTTTTTTCACTCTGTGTTTTCTATAAGTTTATTAACCCCTTAAATGGCCAGAGCCCACCGGCAGGCCCAAGGTTCTACTACAAACTTTTTTAACTAGAGATTAACTGCCAGTTTGCATTGAAGTCCCAGTAGTTGCAGAATAACAAGCCTTAGTGTGCCATAAGCCTGAGATTTAAAGAAGCTAAACCTGTTTTGGCCATAAAATGTGGCACTTACTTAAAAGATGGTAGACGTCCCTAAGTGTTATTATAATGCCAACCAATCACAATTCACTGCCATACCGTGCCCACTTCACAAATGATCTGTAATGTTATGATACAGGATCGTGTCTCTTGTACATGCAAGTCACTGTGGGTGCAGTGGCACTTACCATCCACAAAGGAGGCCGTAGATTCAACCTTTTTGAATTCTAGCATGAACAGCCAATCAGAGAGCTCTCTCACCACCAGCCACAGCATGCTCAATTAGCCAAATGGATGCTAACAAGGGCCGACTACTGCCAACGGTGCAAGACACACCACGAAAACTGCGGCCAGCAGTCGGCTTGCTCTGACAGGTTGTAACAATCAGGTCTGGATCACAGAGCCTCTTCTGGCTTTGTGCTAGATCACAAAACCTGGACCAGCGCACAGCAGAACCACATCCGCCATGTAAAAGTGCCGCAGCGCTGGATATCAAAAGACTGATCACAACCTTCCACTGAAGAGATGACAACTGACACACACAACAGCTGCTTTGGACTTTGTTCTGTGATCTTACATGAAAGTAGATCTGTCTCCCTTCGCTGGTGGGTTAAAATGAACAAATGAACAAGCTCAGATGCCAGTCTTTCTTTCTTTCTCCATTTCTTTTCCTTCAGACATTGTCAGTTTGCACCCACTCGCGCCTGAAGCTGCAGCGGGCTAATCCATATATATCTCAGTGACACACACACACACACACACACACACACACACACACACACACACAAGTATATAATCCTGCACTGAAAAAGAGTGACATATTGAATTTACCTGCTCAGTGGTGGTCCTGGGGGGGTAGAGGGGGGCTAACAAATTACGCAGAGACACATATGGACCGCAATCTGTAATGCTAGAACTACAAAGTGCACCTAAATGGTAAATGCAGCTCACCATTTTCATTTGGGGCATTTAGCAGATGCTCTTATCCAGAGACCTATGAAAGTGCTTTGTTGTCAACTCAGAGGAAGTATCTTTGATATCTCTGAAAGCTAGTCCTGAGCTCAGGTACTGCTAGAAATAAAAGCCCATGTTGATACTTAGAGAAAGAGAAACAGATTTAAACATAGCTCAATACAATGCATTTCAATAAATCGCCGTTGTCGGAAAAAAACCTCGTATCTTCAAAACAGTAACTTTACAGGAGAAGGAAAAAACCTTTTTTACTTTTAATGTAAGTCAGTGGAACCAGAATTTTTTCCAAGTCATTTTGGGCCTTTTCTTTTGGTGCGTTCTTCACGAAATGTACACACAATGTAAAGAGCAACAGGCATTTTCAAATTATGTCAAAAACTGAAAAACAACAAAAATGGAGATACGAGGTTTTCTTCTGACAACAGTGAAATACTAACACTAATAAAACGATATGTGTCTTCAGTTTGCATTTGAAGACCACGAGAGAGCCTGCTCTTTGGACAGCCAGTGGGAGTTCGTTCTACCACCTGGGAGCCAGAACAGAGAAAAGTCTTGATGCCTGTCTTCCACGAGTCTTGAAAGATGGCGGGTCAAGCTGAGCTGTACTTGAAGCTCAAAGGACTCGAGGTACAGTTCGAGTTTTGACCACTGCCATTAGGTGGGGAGTGGCTGGTCCATTTTTGGAGTTGTAGGCAAGAATCAGGGTTTTAAATCTGATGCGTGCAGCTACAGGAAGCCAGTGAAGGGAGCGCAGCAGTGGAGTGACATGAGTGAACTTGGGAAGATTGAAGACGAGCCACGCTGCTGCATTCTGGATGAGTTGCAGGGACCTGAAGGCATAGAAGACAAGCCAAGAGCGAGCTGCAGTAGTCAAGCCTTGAGATGATAAGAGACTGAACAAGCACCTGGGTGGACTCTTGAGTGAGAAAGGGTTGAATCCTCCGAATGTTGTACAGGAGAAACCTGCATGAATGAGTCAGGTTCGTAATATGAGCTTTGAGTGTACAGTGAGTGTAGATAAAAGGTAACACTGATGTGGTGGTGGTGTGTTAGTGTGTGTTGCGCTGGTCTGAGTGGATCAGACACAGCAGTGCTGCTGGAGTTTTTAAACACCTCAGTGTCACTGCTGGACTGAGAATAGTCCACCAACCAAAAATATCCAGCCAACAGCGTCCTGTGGGCAACGTCCTATGACCACTGATGAAGGACTAGAGGATGACCAACACAAACTGTGCAGCAGCAGATGAGCTATCAGCACTGCTGTGTCTGAACCACTCATACCAGCACAGCACACACTAACACACAACCACATCAGTGTTACTGCAGTGCTGAGAATGATCCACCACCCAAATAGTACCTGCTCTGTGAGGGTCCATGGGGGTCTTGACCACTGAAGAACAGGGTAAATGGGGGGTAACAAAGTATGCAGAGAAACAGATGGACTACAGTCTGTAACTGTAGAACTACAAAGTGCACCTATATGGTAAGTGGAGCTGATAAAATGGACAATGAGCGTAGAAACAAGGAGGTGGTCATAATGTTATGCCTGATTGGTGTATATGCAAGTACCTTCATATAACAATAACACATCCTGTATCATAATTCAAAAGTCTGAATGTACTTAAGGCAGATAACTTATTAAGAAACTGCTGGTAACTCACTGCTACATTAATATAACCATGCAATAAATGTGTCATGGCAAATGCCATATTATCACAAAAAAAATCCCATTTTTATTTTTTGACACCATTTGAGCACAGCAGCTGCCCTTTCCACTGTGTGAAATGATGATGGACCATAAGAAGTGCTCCAAAATTGCCCTGAATAAAACCTCTTTGTATTAAAAGTAAAGAACGTTTTTGTCCTCCCCTGTAAAGCAATTTTAGAGATCCTGCGACGGGATGTTGTCATGAGTTGTCATGAGAGATTTTGTTCAGCAATATAACAGTGTCATAATACCACTGCTGGTAACTGTCACGACAGCTTATGTCACATGCAAATCTTTGCAGCCATGTTATTTGGACAATAAAATCTCCAGTGACAAATTATCACACATGCCGTGTAATAATAATAGTGTTAACAGGCCTTAGGAGTGGCAGTTTTCACCACCAATAACAGAAGCATGTTGCAAATTGATATTAATTGTTTCTCACTTGCAGCTGACAAGTAGAGAAATTCTGTGGAAACTGCAGATTCTAAACTTTCAGTCCTACCATATTTGCATTTGTAAGTAGAAGCAGAGGCACTTTATGATCTGAATTCAATGAAGCTGTATTGTTGTGCATACAGTCTTGTTCTGATGAAAGAATCAATGAAACCAAGAGTCAATAAAAACCATCCTTTATATTTTCACCATGTTTATGTCTTCAGTTATATTGAAACGACAACAGCAGACTTGAACCTGTTGATACAGAATGTAAATGGAATGTAAATGTAATTCAACATGTATGTAATAAGTTATGTAATTAAATTTGAGTATGTAATGCAAATCAAACACATAGAAAAAAAAACAACTCTAGACTTAGATTTAAGAGTTGACCACATAGCTTACAACTGAGCTTCATCAAACCTGACATCTTTCATGACTATTGATGGTAATTGTAACATACTGTTGGTGTAGTGGGCAATACCACAGCCCTCTATGCAGCAAACTGGGGGTTCAATGCCCCGTTCAGGCAAGCATGCTATGCCTTACTAATAGGAGTCCTTAGGCAAGACTACTAACGCAGCATTCGCCTACTACTGATTAAACTTCAAGTCACTCTGGACTCACTCTAACAGCATCTGCCAAACTCATGATAGCATATGGCACGTTTACGGCACGGTTGTCCATGTTATGTAGCATGGTTCAAGTAAAGTGTGTTCAAATTATTATTATTTATCATTTAATACTGTGGCATACGCCTGTCCCCTGGGCCCCAATGACGGCCGCAAGGGGCCAGAACTCCAAACCCAGATGAAATTGATGAAGGGAGTGGAGGATGACGTACGAGTCCCGAGCCCCACCTCCTGAGCATCACCTCCAGGCCCGCAGCGAGGCCACTTCAATTAGCCTCAAGTTCGACCCCGGGGGCCATCACTGGGGCCACAAATACCTTGTTAGCATTCCCAAAAATACAAGGTTGGCTAGTTTTACCCCTAATCTTAACCCCAGCAACTAAAAAGAAATGGTTCTATCCTTTCCTTTAAAAAAAAGGAAACATAGATGCTTTGTAAAAACGTACTTTACAAAACCAGGACCATTTTGTGGCTCCTAATAATGTAGGTTTTCCCTTTTTCTCGTTGTTTTACAAAGTCAAGACTTTGCTCTGAAAATGCACAAGAACAAAACAAACTTAGACACTCCTAAAACACTTCTTTTTGCTTGTTAACACCTTTCTCCCCCACTAGTTGTAATCCTCTGTGAATGGCTTGCCTCTTTCTCTCTCTCTCTCTCTACCCCCAGCACTAAGGCCATGCATTTCGTTTGCAAATTGCTTTTCAGAGAGTTGAGCCGCAGCCCTCAGTCTTTCATTTCCATAAAGCCTCATTATATAAGGTGGGTTTGTGCTGGGGATTGGGGTGGCCAGCGCGGGGGCGTTCAAAAGGTGAGCGAGGATCGATGAAAACTGAATGAATGAAGGAAGCAGGAGCTGGGCCTGCAAACAGAACACCAGCCGCTGACCTCGATCCCAATTCAGCTCTGAGGAGGCGCTGTATTATCAAGGAAATGTGCCAGTCCCCAGAGATGGGCTGTTAGGTCTAACGGGCTAACTTAGCTCCAGGCTACAACCAGTACTGTGAGCTTTAATAGACCCACAGTTATGACAAAATACAATATCACTACTGTATCTGCAGGACCCAAAACCCAGGCTAGAGAAACAGCCACTTCACAAGTTCTTCTGAATGCAGTGATGTTTGTGCTTCTTTGTCAATCCAGATGCTTCTGTTACTACTTTATTTGGACAATAAATCTCTGGTGGCAAATTATCACACATGTTGTGTAATAAGACTGGTGTTAACAGTCCTAAGAGTCGCAGTTTTCACCACCAATAACAGAAGCATGTTGTAAATTGATATTGTTTCTCACTTGTAGCTGAAACAAGTAGAGAAATTCTATGGAAACTGCAGATTTGTAAGTAGAAGCAGAGGTACTTTATTATGATTTAGAATTTGATGACAATGTATTGTTGTGCATACAATCTGGTTCTGTGTGAATCAATGAAACCCAGAACCAATAAAAACCATCCTTTATACTTCCTTTGTATTGAATCAAAGGACAAAATGCAGACTTTATCCTCTCGATACAGAAAGTAAACAGAATGTAAATGTAATTCATTACATAATTATGTAATTCATTATGTAATTACCCTTCTTGCTGGGGTGCCAAAAGTGCTCAGCCAGAATATTTGGGTGGAGCTACAAATAATGCAGATCATTAATTGATCAAATGAAATCATCACAGAATCGTTAGCAAACCAAATCGCAGCCTGTGACTCTTCACGTAAAACAACAATTGCGAAGTAAAAACTAAATCAAAACTTGAAGCTCCTCCATTCTTGCTACTGGGAAACCCACACAGGTACTGAACCAAGAGTGCATACTTCATGTTCATAACTACATAACTTACAAATTAGCTTCAAGTTGCTGAATATTTTATATTTTATAATAAATCAAGTTACTTAAAAAATGATTTACAGAAGTGATTTATAGTAGTTCATGAATGATTTATAGTGGTTACTGAATGATGTATAGTAGTTACTAAATGCCTTTTAGTGGTTACTGAAAGATTTATAGAAGTTAGCAAATTATTTATAGTAGCTATTAAATGATTTATAGTAGTTACTAGATGATTTATAGTGGTTACTGTAAGATTTACAGAAGGTACTGAATGATTTATAGAGGTTACTGAATGATTTATAAAAAAACTTTTCAATAAGCTGCACTTCAGTAATAAGAACTGTAAGTTCTTCACTTTAAGCTAAGGACAATAAAACTGACATTACTGAGTCTCTACTGAGTTAGTCACATCGTTTGCTCCCTCTACATCTGTCTGAGCGCAGTTTTTGCGAAATTTCAGAGCGCACAATTAGACTTGCATTCATGAAGCATTAAAACGTATTACAAAGTAATCTTAATGTATAATGCTGAGTTGCTCAGCTGAAGAATGAGCCATATTGAAAAACTAATATAATGCATTATAAATGTTTCTACATGTTTACTAAAGATTTTTAAGACAATATTAGATTTCCAGTAAGAGGAAGTGGTAAGCTCAGGCCACACAGTGAAGATACTAAACGCTGCTCTGATGCTAGAGCTGCTGCCTCTCTGTGTCTCTATTTAAAGCCCAAAGCAGACACGGACATGACTCAGCGATTCAGCAGCAGGATGAGAAAGCATAATTATTATTTTTTTATAAAATGTAAAAAAGTTGACAAACCGTCACTTTGGGCTGACGTGAAGCAGCAGTGTGTAATTGCAGGCAGCTGTCTGATCGCTGTGTCAAACAGTGGTGACAGACGTAGAGAGAGTCAGAGAGAGAAAGAGAGAGAGAGAGAGAGAGAGAGAGAGAGAGAGAGACTGGCTGCAGTCACTTCTCTGCTCACTGCATGGAAAAAGTTCATCAGCTCTTTTGTCGCAAACAGTGCTGCACCGCATTTGTCCTGCTGTCAGATACAATACAGGTGACTGGTCATAAACCACAGACTGCTTATAATAACTTTCTGGAAAGGAAGACATACAAGGTAGACATTTCAGCCACACTTAAACACACGCACACACACACACACACACACACGCACAAAAATAATAATACGTACACGTATTATACACTGTATATGTATACATATACATGTAATAATACCACATCCCACATATATTATATACAGTACTATCCAAAGTCAGAGACCACCCTTTCAGTTTTTTAATTTCCAGTCAAAATGGCCTTCAAGTACAAGTTACTCATTTTTTAGGAGATAACTGTATATAAGATAATCCACTTTGCATAAGAAAGATGAAAGCCAAATGAAAATGAGTGAAAAAGCAGGAGTTTTCAAAACTGCAGTTCAAACTACTTTTATAAAGATATAGATCAGGGGTGTCAAACTCCACCACTAAAAAGACCACGTTAAAAAATCTCAGCAAATCCGTGGGCCAGATGTGTTTTTATTTCATTTTTACTTAACATTTTGCCATGACCCGAACAGGAAATTGTTTATTCAAAATATGCCAAAACCAGAACAGCAAAACAGGCTCTGAATATTTATTCAAAAATAATTCTAAACAAAATTAATTGTTTTAAGTGGTTTTTGAGAACTGCCTATTTGCTTGAACTAGACACCAGGCATCTTTTCTTTCTGTGTAACCGCTGGCCCATAGATTGTTGTTGAGGTAAGGGGGTCAGAACACACACTATGTTGCAGTGCATGCTGGGGACTGTAGTGAATCTCAGGGTGAAACTGGGCCATAATAATAGAGAATTAAAATCATTTTGTGGGCCGAATAGGACTGTGTCACGGGCCTGACTTGGCCCACAGGCCTTGTGTTTGACACATGGGATATAGAGAAAACGGAACTCATAACAACCTTGCAAAAGCCTGTAGACCACCAAAACTGTCCCCATCAGACAAACACTACTTAAAGCTTTCATCTTTGAGAGAGAGGAGAAAATCAAGCTGCTTCAGATCTGAAAAAATCCACAGGTGTTTCTCTCTATCTTTCTACTGTGAGAAGACAACTCAGCATATGAGTCTGAAAGGATGTGCAGATGACAAGAAGCTGTTACTAAGAAAACGAAACAGACAATATTTGCAGTAGAAGACCAAAACTGGACATCTGAGATGTTGAATAAGGTTTTATGGGCTGAGTCTGAATGTGTCTGGAATTAACTGGATCGTGAGAAGCAGAAAATACAATCAACTTCTTAGACTGAACTATGGAGGTGTGGAAAAATCTCCCTGCAGATTTCTTTGAAAGCCTGAAAGCAAGCCTCCTGAAAAGAATGGAAGCTGTAAACAAGGCAAACGGTGGGCACACTAAATAATGAAAGTTTTAAACACTTCTGACACTGAAAAATGAAAAAGTTGTACCTAAAGGCAGTTTTGAGTGGAAATTAGATAAATGAAAGGGTAGTCTGTGTATCCATAACCTCAGGAGCCAAAAAGAAACAGCTCTTGTAGTTTTAATAGAAATGAAACATTAAGCTTCAGTAAAAAACACTTTACAGTCAGGATTGTTTTGTTGCCCTGTTTTTCTCAGCTTTTCCTACATTTTTGTCCTGACTGTGTGTCTATATGATTGTATCTAAATTCTGCTGTGCTCTATCTAACCCAACTTTAATCCTAATCTCAGCAACCAAAAGCAATGCCCTGGCCTATTTTATGGCTGATTTATACTTTTTCATGTGAACTTCTACATCTTGAGACACAGAGAAGGGGTTCATGGGTAAGTAAAGCTTGCAGAGGCTCACAGAGGCCATGATGTGCCTCCAAAAACTATGTATTATGCGAATATGTGGAGCTCAAGCAAACACTTAATTAGCTATCCTGTAGTTTGTGACCCAAACAGACCCGAACGACACTCAACCTGAACCAAGATGACTGCAAAAGCAAATGGAGCAGTTGGAGGATTTGTTAAAGATATCTATCTATATTACAAAAACAGTGAAGCAAGTATTAATTTTTAACTAGAGAAGAAAAAAGCAAGACTTTACTCTTCGGTTTCTGGTTCAGACAGCGCCCCCTAGTGCACACGTTCATGTTATGTGCAAACATGTGGGCAAACCTATGAGAACGTCTGTGCATGATGGACATGCAGAAGCAGAAACATAATTCAGCTTTTACTTTTGCTAATATAAGCTGCCGTATTTCCGAGTGACAAATGGACTAGCCAATCAGCCATATATCAAAACACTTGTGTTTTCCATCATTATGGGGACATCTGCTAAATACACACACACACACACATGCACACACATATCCACCAATCATTAAGTCCACACAATTAAGCAAATCTATTTTGAGAAGCTGTTGGTTTGGATCCAAGAAGTGTCTTTTATTTGTGTGATTGTGTGTCTAATAGTCAGCCAGTGTCTGGTTCTGAGCCCATCATTAATAGTCAGCAGGCGGTGTGTGTTTTAGCCAGACTGCTGCATGCTGGGGCTCTCGCCCACAAAGCTGTTCTGCATCCAAACCAGCCCACTCCTGCTCCATTTACACATAGTGTCACACACACTGTGGAGAACAGGACCCGGTGCATCTCCCCATTACATCTCCACCCTCCATCAGCTCGCATATTGAGCCTGCATTCAACAGCCAGAGCCAATACTGCCACACATCAGACCAGATTAACCAGACTAGACAGTGAGAATTAAAGGACAGTTCACCTGAGCAAAGCTAATGCCATTAGCTTTTTAACAATACACTGCTTATGAGGTGTTAACATATACAGAACTGCATTATGTGTCCAAAAGTGTCCAGACATACATTCTAATTAGTGATCCAACTTCTTTAAGATGAACCCATTACTAATACGTTTGTTCAGCTGCACTACACAGCTTCTATAATCTCTATTGAAAAGCACTGCCAATAGAATGGGATGCTGTGGAGCAGGTGTGAGCCTTCAGTTACCATGCCAAGTTCCAAGCATCAGCTAGAGGGGCAAAAAGACCCCCAGCATTGGGCTGTGGAGCAGAATTACTTTCTCAAGAGTAATCCAGCTCCATCTAACACCTTTGGGATTAGTTGTGGTCCAGAACTAATCCAACATCAGCGCCTGATCTCACTGATGCTCTTGTGGTTCAATGCCATCAAGTCCTCACAGCAATGTTGTAACATCTAACAGGACTTTCAAAAGAGTAGAGGCTGTTACTGCAGCAAAGGTGGGATAAACTCCCTATTAATACCATTAAATTTAGATGAAATGTTGGTTGAAGAGTGATTGACAAACTGATGAATAGAATTAAAGTAGTACTAGTGTCCACTTACCACTAAACCAGGGCAGTATATATATATATATATATATATATATATATATATATATATATATATATATATATATATATACACACATACACACACACACAACCCAACCTACACCAAACCCTAAACTATATAAGCAATATTTAGTATTTCTCAGTCATACAGACTTATGTCCACTTTATTAGAAACCCTGACCATCTACTTCCACACACTGTCCACTTCGTCAGCTACACCTGCTTTATATATCAACTATATAGGTGTACAATTACTGAGAGCCATTTGTTGCTGCACAGTTTATCACCAACCCACTGCCCGATTAACCACTGAATAGACCACAGGACTACAGTTGTCCAGACATTATTTGAGTGGCAGATCAATATCAGCACAGCAATGACATAGACATGGTGATATGTGTGATGCTGCTGGACACACATGCTGGTGTTCTTACAAGCATCAGCATCACTGTTATGTTGAGAGTCTTCCACACCTCAAACATATCCAACAAAAAGCAGCTCTGTGGTCAGAAACTGACCACTCATCATGGGCTAAAGGATGGCTAACACAAACAGCTGAGATACAACCTCTAATTGAAGCAACTCATTCTAACTTTAGTCAACCATGAACTCTTTAACACATTTTATCTAGGTCACTCTTCACTGTCATTCCTGCTAGAAAAGCCAACATAGACCAACATGGCTGGTCATCAGCAAGACCAGCATATGTGGTGATTTGGATGCTGGTAAGCTCCAAGGTGCTTCTGGTAAAGTCCGAGCTGGTTTATGCTGGTCTGGTGCTGTTTTAGCTGGTGGTGACACCACCAGCTAAAACAGCACCAGACCAGCATAAGAAGCAAAAGAAGCTCCTATAGTAAAAACCAGTAGCATCTATACCTTAAGAAGATGTTGGTCAGTTTACAAGTACATACTTTCATCATTTAACTTTGGTTCAATTTTAAATTACGTTCTTTGTTTTTAGAGGTTTTGGGCACTGAATCTGCTCAATTCAAACTGACGCAAATGGAGCCTCACCTTGGAGGCCTTGGTGTTAAGTCGAATGAGTGAATACTGTACGAAAGACTCCACAGAGCCGGAAGGTCCAGATGTCACTGAAGCACACGGTACAATCCATGAGTCTGAGTGAAGAGTGCTACACACTATAAATACACTATTCCAATGGGGCGGTGAAAAATAGATGAAGTATTATTGCTGTGGCTCTGTCAGTCCTGAAAAGCTGCTTGTGATGACAAGGCTTCTTTTAGAATCTTTAGAAGCCCGAGTGCACATTCGCAGAGGAACGTCTCTAACTGAACTCTTCAGAAAGTTATGAATATTTTACAATGCTCTAATCAGGCATTCAACGTGTGCCTGTGTTTGTATGAGTGAGCGACTGAGGCAAGTCTCTGCTTCCTCATACGCTGTGATCTCCTCACTGTGTCATCATTCACATACACGTTATCCTAAACATCATACACATACACAACACACTAAATGAAGAACATGAATGGCAGCCCCCCACACTTGACACAAGTAGCAGGTGTTATGTTACTTCTCTTTGAACAAACTTGTCTAGAAAGCATAGAAACAAACCATTTTTTGCCTGCAAATATCCAAAATACAGGCAATTTACAGTGCCTTCTGAAATTATCCCTTGGTACAGATGAGCAAAAAAAGGCTACAAAATATTTGTGTTTAAGACCGGTCAGAGTTTATCAAACGTTTGATTTTTTTCAACCCGACTCTGAGTGTAATCTAGTGTAAACTGATCAACAACTCAATCTGAACGGATTCCTGCAACAGCCAATGAAAACTGAGAAGAAGAAAATACAGCAAGTAAACAAAGAAAAGTGGTGAAAAGTCGCTCACGTGTGGAGTGAAGTTTTTTAAAGAGCTGAGTTTAAGGCACAATCGAGTTTATGTACACTTATAACTCTAAAAAATACCACACTGATCACATTGAATCCATGACCCTCACTAAAACATGTGTGCATGCTGCTTCTTTACTGTGTCAGCGCAAATGGCAGAGAAAACAAGATGTGGGGGGAAACAGCAGCAGCAGGTCGCTCCACGTTTGTTTATTTGCATCTCCTAGTAATGGGAGAATATGTGAGTTTGCGTGAGTTTGCTTGAGTTTGCGCGAACTCAGTGAGTTCCTTGCAGTTCTGCAAAAAACAGTCAGATAGTGTAAGATGCCCAGTCTTTTCATAATCTGTTAGGACTTTAAAAGTTGTGAAGTGTACTCAAGGCTTAAGTTGTAGGTATTAACCAGATAAGTGAGGTACAAACTGCAAAGTATTAGGTAATCATTTTGGGTAACATCATGGTAAGCTCCAAAGCAGTCTCTCTAAATTACACTAAAATGCCAAATTAGTTCTAGATATTAACCGAGTAAATGTGTGGTACAAACACCACACTACTGTGAAGTTACTTTGGGTAAAAAGCACAAGTCGTTATATGAAATAAAAATATCATACACAAATAACGCACAAATCTTGCATAGTAAACACTTGTTTACTACCTATAAACAAAACTGAATCTGGGCTGTAAAAGCAAGCAATGATTCTTACTGTAGTTTTACTGAGTCTGTTAATTTCTTTGTATTTGGTGCCATTATGTTACGGCATATAACTACTCGGCTCTTAGAGCTCAACATTCCTGGTTAAATACGTGACATTACAGTTAAAATGAGTATGTTTGTATTTACCATCGTATTACTCCAAAGAATTCTGAGATATTTTACTATGTCCTTCATCAGAGTAATAGCTCGAACCTTGTTGGTCGTTTCAGTGTAATTTACATAGACTGTCTGGGTACTAATCATCATTTTACCCCAAAAAATTACCACACACTTAGTCAGCAAATATCTAGAACCTGTTGGGCACTTCAGTAAACTTGGGCACTTTTGTAAACTATATTGAAACTTGCGTTACTCAAAATAATTATCTAGGACTTTGGGGATCCAAAGACCATGTTAATCATGCAAAGAGTTCATTAAGTGTTCATGTCTCTACATGGAACCATTTTCTTTTATGAAGGACCCTTGAAGAACCATCATTTTTAAGTGTGTAGTTAGAATTTAGGGGGCTTTTAAAGAAAGCATGACCAAAATGTCTTTTCTCCTCATCAGTTTGATATGACACTGAAAATATGAGAGAAACATGCTCTTTCATTGACTTTAAATAAACCAAAAAAGTCTAAAAAAACAAAAAGATATTTTTTTTTCCTCAAAAACATTTATCACAGTGCGTTTACAAGGCCGTTCTGGCTGAGCTGGTCAGGGTGACCCTCTCCATCTTCCTCAGCATCACCGCTGCCATTGGTGACGGGAACTACTCTGACCCAGACCAGGAGGACAGAGTGGCTTGGCTTTTGGTCTGGCCATTGCCACACTGACTCAGAGATGGGCCACATCAGCAGGGTCAGAAAGGACTCGTAAAGTGAGAGCTACCATGGAAAAATACTGTCACATGGCTTTGGCGAGAAGGACAGAAAGCCGAGTCCCAGTCACAGCAGCGGGAAATTGCCGCAATTTCAATTAGTGATTATTTTCCCCCCTTTCGGTGATTACACCAAACTTGTGGTCATTTTTGTGATTGTTGGGTTGTTGTGAATATTCTCAGTCTAAACAAGCATTTTCTGATGAGCTGTTAAGAAACAACAGTTTGGGCTGTGTTCAGCCAGCTCATCAGAGAATGCTTGTTTAGGCTGAGAATAGTCGCAACAGCCCAGCAATCACAAAAATGACCACAAGTTTGATCACCTGGAACGCGTGGCAGCGTTTTCATGTGCTTTTTCTATTGTTTTCAATGGAGCAACGATGGTAAATTCTGTCACTGCCAACAGCATCGGTAATGCACCGCAACGGTCAGTGGAATGTTCTGTCAAGACCTCTATTTTCCCAACTTTTGCCATCGACCGCAGCGGTAGAATAAACCAGATGTTGATTTTTTGGATTGTTAAAGTCCAGGTGCACCTACATTTTATATAACCAAATATTAAAAAACTGAAACTTTTTTCATTTGTAAATGGAACATAACATTTTCTGTCCCATCTTAGCTCACTTTACACATCATCTTTGGTGGAGCCCATGTGAACCTGGCTGTGACTCTGGGCACGCTAGCCAACTGCCAGATCAGTGTCCTGCGGGTTGTCTTCTACATGCTGACCCAAATGCTGAGTGCTGGCCTACAGAACCCTGTACAGACTCACTTCCAGCCTGGGGCTCAGCATGGTAATCAACCAATACCTCAGACCTAGAACACATCTGCTCACAACCAAGATCACAAACATTTGGTAACTTAGTCGATCCTAATGTTGGCCAGTTGTTCCAAACTGGTACTACTGCTTACTTATGACTCAACACCTGTCATACAACATCATCAAAGCCTGATCTAACACTGAGTGGGCAAACATCTAAAAAGGTCTTTCTAAAAGACGTTTGTTGACCTTCTTCAAATCCTAAGCCCTGACAAACAGTGCAAAGTCACAGTCCAGCTCCAGACACAAAAGGGCAGACAGACGGGCGTGTTATCAGAGGCGCATTGTGAAGTCGGAGGCGGAGTGCGCAGGCTTTCTGCTGCTAAAGGGAGGAAGGATTTTAGAGGGCTGTTGATGCGGGTCATTGATATTGACAAGCCGGGCCGTTAGCATTCTGCACGCTAGTTGGTGAAAGTCACAGGGATTAGATTCATCAGAGCTCACATTGTAGCAGGTTTCTCCAATGACAACTTCTACTAATCCCTCCCCACCAGCCCACTACCTCTTCATGGTACACAGAGAGGGAGAGACTGTGCCAGAACAATTAGGGATGCACCAATACGGAAATTCTGGGCTGATAACAATAACCAAAAATGAATACCTTGTTGTGGTCAGTATCAATAAGGAATACTTGAGGTGTGAGGAACATGAGTGGTTAAAACTAATTAATTTTACAAACACCATAGCAAAATCAGACATGATAATTATTGTAAACATTAACACTTTTATATATATATATATATATACACTATATATATATATATATATATATATATATATGTTTTATTATTATTAGTACACCTTTATCCAGTGCTGTTTACAGCAGCAGCCCAATAACTTGTATTAGTATACTGCATTAAGATGCATGATTAAGCATATTTTGTCATTGTTATACATA
Source organism: Colossoma macropomum (assembly GCF_904425465.1). Taxonomy (NCBI): domain Eukaryota; kingdom Metazoa; phylum Chordata; class Actinopteri; order Characiformes; family Serrasalmidae; genus Colossoma; species Colossoma macropomum. The sequence goes on from NW_023494791.1 coordinate 37,716,957, forward strand.
ATTAAGGGTTACGATCATAGAATGAATCAAATTACATTTTACACGTGCAGGAGAGAGTGATGTACAGTCAGGTCTATAAATATCTGGACAAAGTTATTGTTATTGTAGCCCTCTATCGCAGCATACTGGAGTTGAAATTAAATAATAATATGAAAAGTGCAGCCTTTTAACTTTAATGTGAGTGTTTACATCCATATTGAGCAAACGGCATAGGAATTACGACCATTTCCACATCTAGCACACCCACTACTGTCAAAATATTTATGGACCTGGCTATAATTAAATTGCCATTAGTGTAATATTAGAGCAGTGTTTCAATGTTTTACCTTGCTAGTTCATGTTCCTGGCATATTAAGAACAATTAATCATGTCATATTATTTAAAAGACAAAACCATTGTTTTCCTGCAATTTTTAATCAAAACATACTGATGTTCTCTGTGCTCTGATTATGTCATTGTGCACCAGCAATAGTGGAAAAATAATATTAACCAAATATATCAGTTTTTATCTCCCCCTCCAAACACTCCCACCCATCATCAGGAGAAGCGCTCAGAGGCCCATTCTGATACCATGTTTCACTCAGAAATACATCACAATATGGAAATGTACTTCTGATTTACATTAATCCTGGCCATTCAATCCTTTAAGACAGAACCTGCTGCCATCACTGCTGTAATGGAACTTGAGTAACTTTCCAACTGTTTGTACTACGTTAAACTAGAGAAGGTTTAGAGAGGCTTTCTGACAATATGCCATACTGCAGGGCTGTCAAACTCAATGACTAAAAAGGCCATATTAAAGAATCTCAACAAATCCATGGGTCAGCATGTTTTTATTTCATTTTTACATTTTGCCATGACCCCAACTGGCCATTGTTTGTTCAAAATATTCCAAAACTACTAAGGCAAAAAATAGGCACTGAATACTTGAATGACTCAAAAATAAAAACATTTTTATTTTTAACCTAAGAAAACAATTTATTTAAACCTAAGAGAAACAATAGACTACAATAACTGTAACTACAATACAAAACCTCTTTAAATGTCCCCAAATGCCCATTCGCTTAAACTAGATGCCTGGTATCTTTTTTTTTGTTTTGGGTTTTTTTTTGGGGTGCTCCCACAGATTGCTGTCTTGCTGACTTGGCACGCAGGCCTTGTGTTTGACACATGGGCCATATTGTGTGCTGTACATCCCTTTGAAATCCCATGCCTGATCTACACCACGACTGCAGAGTTTAGAGTCTGTATTGCTCACCAAAGCAGTGATTTGGTTATGAAAATGTAGCTGACGTAGCAGCTGTGTGTTCAAACATGACCAGCAAATCTTGAAACTTGAAAACATTTGACATCCAGCTTTATAAATCCAAGATTTTCTTCAAGAAGAGTGTTCAAATATCACAAATGTGTTGTGAGGGCAGTGATGGCGAGGCTGGATATGTCATGAGTGTGGAGTGGCTCTGAACAGATAGCAAAACACATCACTAGAAAGAGCATCAACTAAAAAAGGCCTTTTGACAAAGCAATGAAAAATGGTCAGAGAACACATGTACAGATAAACAACAGAGGCTTCCAGCGACTTTCACAACTTTTATTATTGACTGATTGGTCAGATTATTCATCAAAATGGTTTTGTTCTGCATATTTTTGTCATTTTAGTACAAAAGGCGAAAAAATGTATTTGTTTTTTAACTTTTTATGTGCATTTGTATTGTTTTAATCTTAAACACTGGAAACTGTTCATTGTTGGTATAACTGAAAAGCTGAATTTGCACTGCGTCAGTACATACAGATCAACGGATAATACTTAATATATCACCAAAACACAGTCAAAAATACAAAGACACACCCAGCCAGCCACTTGTAGGTGTAGGTTCTAAAGTGTTGAGCGGTTAGTTCAAGTAGATGTCACATAAAAACTCTCCAAATGCCCTTCTGAGCTGTGTGCTCATGTCGAGAACCTCTTCATAATCCTTAGTACAGATTGCATGCTGTTCTCAAATGTACAGCAACCAGCTACATGAGGCTTCAAGCATAGACTAAATTGTAGTCTAGACTGGCTGGAGACACAGATCACTATTAGTTCACTGCACTTTAACATTAATATCTCTGTCTGCTAAACAACAAATCTGAAATATGGGGACAAACTGGAGTATGTGTGTGCATGTGTGTGTGTTTATGTGCATGTTAGCATGCGTGTGCTTGCCGTCACTGTCTGTAGCAGCTTTTCAGATGGCGGTCATTAAACTCTTAAGCAGCTCTGGCACGTCCGCCTACATGTCAGCGCCTGTGACAAGCCCAGCTTATTACGGTTAGCCCAGTGTCAAAGCTCCACAATCCTCCCCCCTCTGCCTGCCCGCACACTAGCATTAGCATAAGCCTAGCACTATTCTCCCTGCACAGCGAGCCCTCAGCAGCCCAGCTGATCCACAGGGAGTGAGATCTGGGAGTGAGCGGCCTCTGGGCGAGCGAAAACACTGCCCTCCTCACTCCATGAATGAGTAGCAGGGTGGACTGAATAAACCACACTAAAAGGACGTCAATGGTTCTTGGCTTGGAGCTACACTTTAAGGAGAAACTGTTATCTGGTATAGAACCTTTACATAATGTGGAGGTTCTTTGAAATATGAAAAGGTTCTCTACACGCATGTCTCATTCACAGAAATAGTTCTTTAGGGAACTATCCACAGAAAAGCTCTTTAGGGAACAAAAAGGGGTTGTTCTACAGCAAAGCTGTCCAAAGTGGAGCCTGTGGGTCAACGCCGGCCCATGAGGACATTTAATTTGGCCCACAAGAAAGTTACCCTAGCCCTAGGTGCCATTTATGGTGGAACGGGAAAATTGAAACAAGATGCTGGTGAATGAGAGGCTGATTTCAGCCTCGTAAAAAGACTTGCTGAGACATTTTACAAGAAACTATTCTACTTTTGTGGAAAAGTTTCCTGCTGGAGATGCGAGAAAAGCAGCTACAGCTGAGCTAAAGCTTAAAGCAGAGCAAAGTAAGTCTGCATTTTCATTCAGATTTTTGTCTATACTAGTACATTAGCATATACTGAGACATAGATACAGCCAAGATGGTAAAATGGACATAAATGTTTTCATTTTAATTAGAAAATTACAAAATGGCTCTTCTTAACAATTGGATTGCTGACCCCTGGTCTAGCCTCACAACCCTCACCCCACGAAAGAACAAACACGTTTCCATTTTTGTCGTTTTCTACTTTTTTGCATGACGTGAAAACTCCAGCCACCCCCAGAATTGTGTTAACATTTCATGATGTTCAACAGAAATGGCCCAAAATTACTTGGAAACAATCTTGTTACATTACCTTCCCTTATAAGTTAAGAATGTTTGTCCTTCTCTTGTAAAGTATTTTATTTTTATTCTTTTGGAGATTCCTGTAAAGTTTTAGTTTTTTAAAGATTTCAGAGATACAAGGTTTTGTTCCAAGAGTGGTGATATACATTAAATTCCTACGATAATTTTAAATTTAGTATCTGTGTAACAAAAAAACAGTTAAACAGGAAAAAATAAAACTTTCAAAAAATGAATTCAATTTGAAGCCTACATTACTACATTCCTACATGCCTTTGGCCCACCACAAACATTGCACTTTGCCCCCCCAGAACAAAGTTTGGGCACCCTTGTTCTATAGCATTGCTCCAATTAACATGTTTTTGGCACCTTTATGTTTGAGAGTGCAATCTTAAAAATAAAGGAGCCAAAAAGGCCAAGCCTCCCAAGAGATTGTTCAACAGAGGGTGCTTAAAAGAATATTTTGCTGAAAATGAGAAATGCAAATCTGGAACCACAAAAGTTCCATATCAATTAAATGTTTTTGTTACGTTCAACCAAGAACCATCTGGGAACCTTTATTTTTAAGACTGTGGTGTATATTGATATGAAGTGGTAGAATCTTGTATTTATGAGCAAATGGAAACAGCGGAAACAATTTTGGAGATGTACTGGCAGGTATGTGAGACTAATCTACACTCTCAGAAAAAGGTATTAAATTGTCACCCTCAAGGGTCTGTCTTCAGTACCTAAAGTTAGAGAACATAACCATATTCTTAGATTCTTATATACACTCTCTCATATTGCAATTATATTTAGTTAAATTACAATTACTCCATACAACATGACTGTAGCCCTGTAGTTTTTTTTTTTATTTGTCTATTTTAAACCATTAAGTTATGAAAGTTTGCAATTATGCACACTTCCTCATGGAAAGTGAATCTAACGCACTTTTAAAACTCACTTAAGCTTTAAAACTACTGTTGTATCTTCAAGGATACATCATAAATGTATGCTTGGCAGTACCTGTTTTTCTGACAGTACATGCCAAACTTGAATTCTATGAAATTTGAATTCTTAGAAAGAAGCTTGGTTATACACTCGACAGATTTCTCTCAAAAGTATCCTGTTTCTCAAGAAACGGTATTTACTAAACAAATATGTTTATATGCAAACAGAAGTCCTAATTTAGCTGAATACAAGTGCAGTTGGAGGTGAACCAGTACATAATCAAATATAAAAGTTCATTCTAACAAAAATATACAGACCAGTCTTCAATCCATTACACTAATGAGGGCACTAATGAGCATTTTTCCTCCTTATCTCAGAGCTCTCCTGATTCAACCCATCAAGCATTTGTTAAGCCCTTTATGAGCTGAAGCAGGTGCGTTAGGACCATTATACACTAAACGCAATGCACATAAACAACACCAAAATACAAAATATGTAGAAGAGACAACAAACCAGTACACAATGGAACTGGTCCAGTGAGTTCTCATTTCCTCATTTTCATAAAGTCTCATGTTCACCTTGCCCAAAAATGCATTTGGTGCATTTGGTGCAAGATATCATCAGTTATGTACTACCAGGTAGCAGTATCAGGCTGGTATCAGCAGAAAATGCTGGATGATATATCTGAGAGTATGCAGAATGAATGTTTCAATCCTGTAACAAATCTTGCATGAATTAGCACACACATTGTTTGATGTCATGTTGTTAGCTACGTGCATTAGCGTTCAAAAGTTTGGAATGTACTTTTAATGTAAGTCAATAAAACAAGTTAATTTATTATGACATTCATGCACATGAAGGGCATCTGGCATTTTCAAACATCAAAAAATGAAAAATAGAGACGCAAGGGGCCCGTTTCAATTCTCTCTCTTTACTCACCACTCAGATGTGCATCACACTTATGGCACACAAGTGTTCACTCGGTGCAGAAGGGGACGAGGCATCAAGAAGGAGCAGATTATTTAAATGGCGAAATGGAAGACTCACCCTCTGCAGGCTAGCCTCAGTGAGCTAACTGCCAAGCCATGCAAACTTCGCAATGCAAAACAAGAAGTCTGAGCATATTATACACAGTGTATGTGAGGAGTTGCTTTGTCTGGTTCTAAACTTGCCATATCACTGTGGTGTAACACCTTTCCTTTTGTTCTTGTTGGCCGTGTAGCCTTTTACATGCTAACAATAAGCTAGCGGAGGAAAGTGAAGAAGTTGTATCAGCAGTCATGTATAACGAACAGAGTAGTTTGTAGCTTAAAGCCCAGCAAATTGAATGTTATAGATTCAAATTGTTAAGCTCTTTAAAGTTGTTTACTGCTGTAGCTTAGAAACAGCTTTGTTGGCCATTATTTTGGAGTTCGAAAAGGGTCAATCATTATCAGGTTGCAATGATTTCTGGGACAGTTCTTCTGCTGAAGTTGACAATGGTGTCCGCTCTATCCCTCGCACCCCTGAGGGCTCACCATATACTTTTCACTTAAGCTAATAAAGTAATGGAACAGCCCTTAAGTAAAGAAATGACAAATGCCACCAATGACAGAAGTTATTTCAATGTTGGTGCAGGGAGCACCAAATGATAAAAATACAGTGTAATCTATTCATAATTATCTCTTATTAAGTTATCATTCTGGATGTTAATTTTAGTGACTTCATTCTCAGTCTTTTACAGCTTTCTCAACCATTAAAGAATCATCTACAGCTCTGTTGAGCCTTCTGGATCAAATTTTTCTTTTTTTTTTGTTTGAGCATGACAGTCTACTTCTAGATGCTCATCTTAATCGAAGTACTTCAGTTAAAAAGAGCTAAAGAAAAGGTGGTATTGTGCCATCTCTACTATATGTGCATTCAAATTGTGTTACTGACATCCGAATAAGTCATATTCAGTGTGTACAGGTCAGAGAAGGGAGTGCGATTGCGTTCCAGGTTTAGTTAGCAGTTGCAGGCCGTCCAATGTGATCGGTCCATGTGATCCTTGCTAAGCTAACACAGTCTAAAAAAAGTGAATTCATGGGTGTCACACCACAAAGCCTCAAAGCAAAATGTAGCCTAAATAAAGAATGTGCGCTCAACTGATTCATGCTTAATCGCCGTAGACGATCGCAGATGAGACATCAAGGCAAATTTAACCACATTTAAAGAGCGATTAGTTCACCGCTGAATGAAAGATGAAGATGGAGATGCAGCATGCGAGCCCAACAAAAGCTGCCAAAGTACTGCGGAGTGGACTGAATGATTTTTCTTCATAAACGCACAGCGCGAGGGTGTGTGAAAGCGGGCAGGGGATGTTTCAGCCTTGATGGAGGCGCCCAATTTGGCTAACCCGTGCAAGCCAATTTGCCTTTCCATTCAATCTTATTTTCACTTATTTTCATGGACCATGACCTTTCGATTGAGGCTAAGAGGTTTTCACAGAGTGAGGCGTATTAACTAAACACACGGGGGGAAGGCTGAAATGTTAAATGGCAAAATTGTATTTTAGAAAATAATTTGCGCAGCCTTTGGCTTCCCCTTTTGAAAAAAGCTACATCTTGTTCCCCAAAAGGCCAGAGAGGGATTTTTTTTTGGTTTGTTACCTTAATGTCTAGTGTGATAAAGATACTGGCCCTCATATAAAGGTGATGGTGGGTACTGCAGGCAACCAAATTAGCATGTCCTTGAAGAAGAGCTGCTTGACCTTAAGAGACTCTGGTTATATAAGACTTAAATGCAGTAAATTGCTTCTGTTGCAGCCTTGGTACATTATTTATATGTAACTATTCAAGTTAAATGTAATTATGTAACTACATATTTATTACACAGTGTATAACACAATTTATTAGATCTACATTCAATTGACTGTATTGACAGGTTTGAATCTACACTTTTGACTTTTTCTGTTTGTATTGGTGTCTAGAGACAATGGCTGCATGGCTGCAGGCCAAATAATTGAGTAGCAGAGCAGAAAATCATATATGACAAGCAACACACTGACTATAAAAATGCAGCGAAAATATATGGTGGACCATAGTTGAAAGGCTGGGGAATTACGGTAGTTCATTTCCACTAAGAATCGCAATCTACTAGCTTCCCTCAAAAATTAAGGTGTCTATGTTTTTTTTGCAGTTGATGAAGTCAAAAAAAAAACATGGCAAAATTTTATGCAACACAATCAAAAAGAGAAGAGGGCTGAGGGGCTCCCTGTAGTTGTTCACTCCTTTTTAATGAGAGGCACTACAAACAGAAGCAGAGCCTCAAAATGCCTTCGGAATCGCTCATAATGCAGCTTCAGTTCTTCAGAGGTGGTGGAACTCCCTGTGTTGTTCTCTTTTCTGTAGAATGAAGTGAAGCCAGTGTGTGCATCATTAAGTTAAAAGAAACACGATGAATTAATCATCACTGCTACTCAAGGAATCAATTTCTTCTGCCTTTTTTCATCCTCTTTTTGCTTTTTCAGAGTGTTTAGACAAACAAGGCATGGTGTGAGGGTCCCAGTACGTTATAAATCACACCTGTTTTTTGGTCCAAAAATGGTAATTGGTGTCAACAGGCCTTCAGACTGCTGATTCAAGATCGGATCTTAACGAATAAAGTTATATAGACTTCTACTCTGGGATGTTTTATTCATATGCACTGAGGTCCTGATGCTCTAAAAGCTGATAGCTATGAAGCAAAAAGTGAAAAAAGAGATGTTGTTTTTCTTCTTGTCTCCTGATAGTGAGTCAGCGAGTGTAAGTCACCTTGGAGAAGCGCTATCAAGCCTGCAAAATGGGGACTAACGATGGGAAAAACGTCGGAATGATGGAATGGCGGAGGCTACTTTTCTGACAGGCCCGACACAAGCATAAACACAGCCTAGCAGACCGAGGAGTGGGAAGGGTGCTGTCTGCCCAGGGTCAAAGGTCACAGCAGATTTAACAGGTCGTGTGATGAAATTACATAAAAACCACCAGCTTACCTGCAACAGCAAATCAGCACATTACAGTGTGGCATAATGAGAGGTGGGATGCCAGAAGACTACAGCTCCCATGAGCCTCTAGTTTCTTGACAGGAAACCAGCTGGGGCTCATTTGGTGATGAGGAGCTACATAAACGGCTCACCTGTGGAGGTGATGGGGAAACCCCGGGGAAGTGTGTGTTACTGTGTGCAGCTGGCAAAACAGCAGCACAAAGAAAAGCTGCACAAAACAGCAGCACAAAGAAAAGCTGCACAAAACGGCAGCACAAAGAAAAGCTGCGCAAAACGGCAGCTCAAAGAAAAGCTGCGCAAAACGGCAGCACAAAGAAAAGCTGCGCAAAACGGCAGCACAAAGAAAAGCTGCGCAAAACGACAGCACAAAGAAAAGCTGCGCAAAACGGCAGCACAAAGAAAGGCATTGCAAAACAGCAGCACAAAAAAAGGCTGTGCAAAACAGCAGCACAAAGAAAAGCTGCACAAAACGGCAGCACAAAGAAAGGCTGTGCAAAACAGCAGCACAAAAAAGGCTGTGCAAAACAGCAGCACAAAGAAAAGCTGCACAAAACAGCTTCATAAATAAAAGTTGTGCAAAACAGCTCCATAAAGAAAAGCTGTGCACAACAGCTCCATAAAGAAAAGCTGTGCAACACAGAACCACAAAGAAAAGCTGCATTTTGGACACAATTTTAGGCAGTGAAAAAAAAGGCTTTGAGCTTCTGGGATTCATTCTACTGATCTTTTTTGGGCTTTTTTTTTTGGGCTGTACTTCGTGAACACTGAACATCATGGACTCAAACACAGAAAGCTGATCCACAACATAACTGTAGCCATTATAATGCAAGGCAAACAGACTGGGCCCTGACTTTGCTCCACTGCAGTTCTAAATACTTGCGTGCATCACATCAGCAGACATGTCATAGCTGCATTGTCCTCCTACAGGCTTGGCCTTGTTCATGTTTACTAGGGTTGAGTATTGTTGCAACACTGATTCTCAACTTTCATTCCTGAACTTTTTTATTTTAAACATTTCTCCTGTCAGAAAAATAACACCTGTCCCAAACTAAACACCCCAATGCGTCCAGTTAGGGACAAAATGTTTTTTTTTTTTTTTCTTAACCATAAAAGCCCCAAGCCAAGCTTGGGCATATTGTGCTACCTTTATATTTAAGCTCACAGCGCATCCATTTCCGACTGCAGTGTGTAGGTGTTGCACGTCAAGGGAATCTGCAGAATCTAAACTAGATGTAGGAATAATTTTTAGGATGCAATATAACAGACTTCATTTTCCACACATTATATACATTTTTTAATGTATAGTCTTTAAATAAAAGACTGAAATCTCTTGGAACACGACATGTATAACTGCCAAGGTCTTTCGAAGCTCTGAAAAAAACTGGAGCATACACATGCTTTTCTAGCTAACGCTGTAAACAATGTAAATGTACTTTCATGGTTTTCATAGGCCCTTTTATATGGGCCTGTATAGCAGGCACTAGATGCTTCATTCTTCCCTCCACAGTCTATATAAAGCAGATTGAAAACAAGGATTTACCGCTTTGAAATTCCCAAAGTGATAACATCAATGAAGTAAAATGCAAAACTTCATCAGCTCATGCACCTACGTGTCGAACAAACTGAAGACCAATGAAAATGTATGTGATTTCAATAAGCCTATGGTGTCCATTTAAATATGTCTCAGTACTGAAGTACTAATATAGGCTAAAAATATAATAACAAAAACACAGACTTACTTTGCTCTGCTTTAAGCTTTAGCCACTTTTCTCGCATCTCCAGCAGGAAACCTTTTAGTAGAATAGTTTCTTGTAAAATGTCTCTCAACGTTTGACTTTTTACAAGGCTCAAGTCAGCTTCTTATTCGCCAGCTTCTTGTTTGAATTTTTACATTCCACCTTAAATGCCTAAGACGCCAGAATGTAACCGCTGCACCATTTAAGGTGGAATGGGAAAATTCGAACAAGAAGCTGGCGAATGAGAAGCAGACTTGAGCTTTGTGACTTTTTAGTGGTTTTCAGTTTCTCATTGCAGATTAAACATATCAGGAAACCAGCTGAGTGCTTATAAATGCAAATAAATCCATTCGTCTCTAAATTATTCATATTAGTCTTAAATCTTTCTCTGTGCCTTTTCGTTAGCTACTTGCTAGGCGAGACTGTTATCTGCATTGCTATGGTGACCAGCAGTCTGTGCGCCAACCTTCAGGGCTAAAGGGTGAATTAGCAGTTGTACATTAACTCCAGCATTTAAGACCATTTATTGTTAAAACTCTGTTAGAACGATCAGCAGAGCTTTATTTTACTGCAAAGGAGGATTATTTTATTTTTACCTACAAATCTAATTCTGCGGTGGAGCTGCAATGGGGCGGTAAAAGAGTTGCATGTGCTGACCCCTGGCTTAGACTGCTGAAAGTAAGCCACGAGTTATAGCAAACTCATTCAGGGCTCGTCTTTTCTGCTGAAGTTGCAAGAATTTGATGCATCAACTAATAAAACATGCGCAGTGTGGTTGCAGGCGTCTAGGTATACAGACATCTGTTTTAAAACTGAAGAAATACGTTTTTCCAGTTTTTTCTGCATTATTGTTTGACTACATGTATTCTAACTATATAAGGAATTTTTACAAGTAAAAACACTGTCCAGATAGACGGTCTTAAACAATTTGCTTAAGTGCCAACACTGTCACTCTGTACTGTGTATACATGAACAATACTGGAGTTCAGCATCAGCCTGCAGTTCCCATATCGGTGCATCCCTGATAAAAGCCCCTCCAATTCACACAGCACACACAAAAAGGACAATTTAACACGCAGCTTAAATGAGGCCGATGAGGAAAGCATTCTTTATTGCCAGGATGTTCGTGTGCCATTTCCTCCTGTGTGGATGAGCCACGCTGTTCTGGCACATTCTCCTCCCCCTGCAGACAGATTATTCACATGGCTTAATGAATTCAGGATGGCAGTGGAATTTGGCTCATGATGTGGGTTAGGATTTGGTGAGTAATTATTTTTCATAACTCCAGAGCGTGCGTGTGTGTTTATGTGTGTGGCGGCCCAGGGGCGGTCAGGAGCCGTAGGGGAGTATGGGGCAGATTAGGCACAAACAAACAGGAGGACAACTGAGGTGACTATGGAGGGAATACGAAGAGAGCGAGAGAGAGATAGAGAAAGAGAGAGATTTAAAGGGTCTGTGTTTATTTATTTATTTATTTATTTATTTTATTTATTTTTTTATTTATTATTGTTGATATAAAATAATTGAATGTAGTTTTTCAACACTGTTCTCAAGTTATTAAACATGCAGAACACTCAGCAGTCCAATGTAAGCTATTAAAACAGCCCATTTGAATTCATCGCATTAATATGTGGATCATTCCACCAAACTGGTTCAAAGGCAGAGCTGAAAAACACATTTGGGACTTTTAATTGACCTGCGCTTCAGACCAAGATCCTGAAAAAAGCCACAGTTAGAAAAAATGACAAATTATTTTAAGCAGTGTTTTCACAAGTTGAAATTTAGGAGTTACAGTGTTATTAGACTGATTAACCACACACTAATTTACTAATTTAAAGGGATCGATTAAAGAGACTTTTATGTAAATCCACACATCTATCCATCTATCCTCTAAGCTGCTCATTCTACTAGGTAACGAGGGGAGCTGGAGCCTATCCCAGCGTTCATCAGCCAGAAGGCAGGAAACCCGGACAAGTCGCCAGTCCATAACAGGGCAAATGCCACACAGAAAGGTCCCTGGTCACCCGTCCGGGGAATCGAACCCAGACCCTTCTTGCTGAGGCGATAGTGCTACCTATTGACAAACACCCCACCTAAACAAAACATATCTACCAAAATTTAACAGCAAATCCTGAACTAATATTTTTATCAAATACTAAAATTGATCTATAATGCATATTTATTAGAGGTGTAACGAGTCTGAAACTGAGACCAAAACCATTTAACCAAACTCATTTTTCATTTAATATTTAACACTGTAACACATGTAAATCACAAAATTATTATTCTTTTTTTTAAAGTTAGGGCAAGCTGTACCATGCTCCTTAGTGTGCTTCTCTTTAGTGTTCCAAACTGCTGGAGACTTAATGAAACCCAAAATTTTTTCCCATTTTTTTCTTATTCACCCCCCAACATAATTGTGGGAACATAATTGAACATTGTGCTGTTCCTGGCTATCAGGAAGCAAACAGATCATTACAGCCTTCCAAAGGACCCACGCAATAAAACAACAACTCCTCGTTACAGCCTGGATTGCTTTTTGAATCAGGTACAATACCAGGCAGCCAATCAGAACAGAAGTTATGAACATATATCAGTCATAAAGGCACGGTAACACAAACAACCTGCTTAATGGTCATGTAAAAACAAAGTATGACTGTTTTGCATTAAACCACACAAATCTTGATCCGTGGCAACGTCACAGCCATTTGGGCTGAAAGTCCATGAGAGCACAAACAGCCTCACTCTCTCTGGGTTGGAAGGATGGCCCTGCATCTCCTCCCTTCACTCAGTGTGATGCTAGCCAACACGGGCACTGGTTAGCTGACGCAACACAGTTAGTAAGTGTTTTACTCTACATGTGTTGACCTGTCCACTGACTTTGTGTTAGTTGAAGTTGCAGTGGTTCTTCATGCGTCTTGGAGGAAGCCTGTGCTAGCTTTCACCCTCCCAGCTGAGACCGCTAAGAAAATTTTGGGGGAAAAAAACAACCAAGCCAAAAAAGTTGACTTCAGAGAAAGAAGCTAATGAACTAAGAGAAATGCAGAATTTTGGCCCCGTAAGAGAGAATATGTTTCAAAGTAACCATCCCCTATCTATAAATACCCATCCACACATGCACACTGAAACTCCGCACGCAGGCAGCGTTTAGCCCATGTTGCTAATGATCCTGCAGTGAGGCACACCAGGCTTATGCAAAATGCTCAGGAAGTAACATGTGCAAGTAACAGATAAAAACAGCCAAAAGAAATAACTTCTGCAGCTGCTTGCATCACTCTCTCTCTCTCTCTCTGTCTCTCTGGGTGCAGTATGCGCTGCCTCACACTGATTACGCAAGTCTGCTACATTAAAAGCTTTTGGCTTGTACCGTATTGTGTTTGCATGATGTGGAAATGGATGGATATTATATTATTTATGAGTTAATGTGTGTTTTTCTTGTTCAAAAGAAAGAACTAATGACTGCAGAGAAGAAATGACAGGAACGTAATCAGTCAATAACAGAGACAGACAGAGAGAGAGAGAGAAACAGAAAGAGAGTGAGAGAGAATGAGAGAAAAAGAGAGAGAAGGAGAGAAAAAAATAAACAATGAGACAGAGAAAGATTGAGGAGAGAAAAAAGCATGTGAGAGAAAGAACAAGAAAAAGAGAGAAAGAAAGAGGGGAAAGAGAAAGAGAGGTAATGAAAAAGGAAGAAAGATAAAAGAAGAGAAAAAAAGAAGAATGAGAAGAAGAAAGGAAACTATAAAGGAAAGAGAAAAATAGAGGTGAGAAAGAGAGAATGAGAGAAAGAAAGAATGTAAGATAGAAGAAAGAGAGAAAAAAAGAGTGAGAAAGAGAAAAACAGAGAGAGAGAGAAAGAGAGGAAGAAAGTGAGAGAGACAAAGAAAGAAAAAGAGAGAGAGGAAGAAAGTGAGAGAGAGGAAAAGGCAGAGGAAGAGAGAAAAAGAGAGAAAGATAAAGAGGAAGAAAGAAAAAGCAATAGGAAAAGAGGGAGAGAAAGAGAGAAAGATAAATAGAGAGGAAGAGCAAGAGAAACAAGAGATACAGAGAAAAAGAAGAAAAAGAGAGGAGGAGAGAGAAAAACAAACAGTGAGACAGAGAAAGATGGAGGAGACAGAAAAAAGTGAGTGAGAGGGAAAGAGAGCAAGAAAAAGAGAGAAAGAGAAAGAGAGAGAAAGAAAGAGGGGGAAAGAGAAAGAGGTAATGAAAGAAAGAAGAAAGAAAGATAGAGAGGAAGAAAGAAAAAAGAGTACAAACGAGAAAAGAAAGGAAAAGAATGAAAGAAAAACAGAAAGAAAGACAGAGAAAGAAAAAAAATAGAGTGAGAAAGAGAGTGACAGACAAAGAGACAAAAAAGAGAGGAAGAGAGAGAGAGGAATAAACAGAGAAGAAGCGAGCAAGAGAAACAAGAGAAAGAAGACAAAAAGCGACAGCAAAAGAGGGAGAGAGAAAGATAAAACAAAGAGAGAGAGAGAGAGAGAGAGAGAGAGAGAGAGAGGGTCTGAGGTACTGAGCCTCTGCCACTATTGTAAGGTGCAGATCAGCTGCATTATGCGGCTGCTTGTTCTGTATTAAACTGCTGCATGAGCCAGTTTTTGAGTTATGTGTAGGAAAAAATGCGCTTCTTTTCTTGATAAATATCCACACAAAACATGGGTGTAGATATTACACAGCACACTCTTCTCAATTCACTAAAGTCTGAGCATCTCATGGAGGCCAGTTTTGATTCAGTTTCTTGTCCACCTGTTACAGCACTTTCACACCTGGCTTGTTTAGTTCAGACCTACTGAACTTTCTCTGTAGTCTGGTCTCTTCCGACAAGTGTGAACACTCTATCTGTACTCCTGTCTGCACCAAACAACAGAACTGTGGTCCAAAAATCACGAGTCACTTCCGAGTGAACCGATCTGACTTGCTTACTTTAACAGCTGATCTTGTTTGGTAGCTCCTGAGTTCTGGATGTCAGGTTGAGGAGAGGAAAGATGTAAATGGAGTATTGGCTCAATTCACCAGGTTTAGACACACATTTGCTATGTTTAGTCTCTAAGTGACCCAAACTGTTGGGTTTCGAAGCTTCATTTAGACCGACCTAAGAGTAAACAGCACAGAGTAGTTACTCATTTTCAGTCCTCATGCACGGGAAGCGCAGTTCATGCTATTCACTGCTGTATTTTCTTTGTTTTGGTTATGTCTGGTTTTCTCTTTTGCTCAGTCTGAGTTACAGGGGTTGCTTCACTTGTAGATGGCCCAGCATGAGGGGCTTTCCTTCTTAAAGACCATTTTAACCATTTATCCATGATGGTCAAGTCCATACTACATACTACACTGACAGGAAGAGTTCATTTTGCAAAACAAAACAAACCATTTTAATGAATTTTCATTTATCATGTTTTTTTTTGATTCATTCTATATAATATCAATCAAGCTCCAGTTGGGCTGTTTTGATTAAGCAAAACTAACTTGATAACTTGGTTAAGTAAAAATAACTCCAGCAGTCATTTCATGTTTCAGAGTTAAACAAAGCAATGTAATGGATACACGTTTCTTTAAGTGCAATATTTAAAATTCTGTAATATAAAACAAGTAGGTAAAGTGCTGAAAATTGCAAGAAAAACAGCCCTCAGTAAATACATACATACATCATCTAAACTGCTTATCCTTCTGGGTCGCGGTGGGGTGCTGGAGCCTATCCCAGCTGTCATTGGGGGGAAGGCAGGATACACCCTGGACAGGTCGCCAATCCATCGCAGGGCAGACAGACATACACATTCACACACACACCCACTCACTCACACCTAGGGGCAACTTAGCATGTCCAGTTGGCCTGACTGCATGTCTTTAGACTGTGGGAGGAAACCGGAGTACCCGGAGGAAACCCACGCAGACACGGGGAGGACATGCAAACTCCACACAGAAACGACCCTGGTCGCCCGGCCGGGAATCGAACCCAGGCCATTCTCGCTGTGAGGCAACAGCGCTACCCACTGCGCCACCGTGCTGCCCACCCTCAGTAAATCCTAAGGCTAAATCTCAAATGGCTCACAGCTCCCTATAAAGTACACTATGTGAGTTCTGAAATTTTGGCTTTTACACTCAAATATTGCACTTTATGTCCAGTACGAATTGTGCACACACAGCTGAATCGGTGGTTGAATGAAGTGGTTCTTTGCTAGACACACTGTGCTCTGTTTAGATGCAGTAGCCGTTATTTTAAGACCTATGTGCTGCACTTTGTAGGGAGAAGGGAGCCGTTTGAGATTCTGCCTAAAACAGTTCACGCAGTGCTGCATCTCCTGACCCGAACACTGCGTGCTGATTCGCTGAACTGATTTAAGGGGTTCTGCTCCAGAACATCACTGGCATTTGACTTGATGTTTTCGCTGTAAAACGAACCTGCAATGCCTCGAAAATGGACAATAACGACATTGGCGACAAAACTTATTTAAGCTTGAAAACGCGTTGTGTTAAGAATAATGACAGCTCCTTTTTTTAACGGATGGCGTTTATCATTTTTTGCAAACGAACACTTCATTTGCACTGAAAATATAAAAACAACTAGCTGGCATTTTGCTAAAAAAGTTACTGAGCTTGATATAAACCTGATGTCTTTGCTAATAATCAACAATGCTTGCCATATTTAAAGCTAGATTTGGTTGACTGACTGCATTCAATCTGACACATAATGAAATCAACCCATCATAAAGAACTAGAGATCAGTTTATCACTGTTGATTGCAATACATGTAGATACCAAGCGTCTTCATTTTCATGCAATGTAGTGTGATATTTCATCAAGAATGTAAGTGAAGGATAGATGCAGATTTGCTATTATACTATGATAGTGAAAGTTAAAATTAGAAAACTGGTCATTTAGTGGTGTTAAATGTGACAGAGCGCTTGCATCCCTGCTAAATTTCTGACCAATTGCTGTATGAAACCAACCAAACCAAATAAAAAAGATGCTGTTGTGAAAACCAAAACTCTGGTGTGGACTAGCAATTGAGCAAGGTGTGAAAACAGCCTAAACGCCTAAATAAACTTTGCGTTGGGTTCTCAAAAGATGTGTTGCAGAGCGCCTTCCTTTAGTAATGGCAGCAGACACAGCGGTTAGACTGAGTCACGAACCTCCAACACATGCTGACAGATTGCTTGCCACCAGAATAAAACTGTTTAAAACTCAAAACATGCTGTGAAGTAACGCCCGTCAGGCCTGCACACAGACATTTTGGGGCGGCAAAGGCTTAAGGGGAAAAAGGGGAACATGAATTATTTTAAACTGTTTATTGTAATCCCACTTATCAAGAGAGACAGTGTAACTATATTTTACATAAACCATATCTATAAGCGGAAAACATAAAACTAAATTTATGAGGGGATCTGAATCCCAGATGCCAGCGTGCAATGCTACGGCATTATTCACTATACTTCATCACTATGTAGCATTTAGTTATATTCTCTTGAAGAGCTCCACAGAGTCTCATACACAGTCTTGTTTTCTGCAATAGTGAAACAGTAAGTTATTAACATCTCTAACTGCCAACAATATGGTTGGTTGTTCTTCAATTCAACCACATTACAGAGCTTTCTTAAAGGCAATATCAGTGCTTTTTTGGTAGAATTTAGAGTGCCGTGGTGATGCATCACAGGTAGGAGTTACTGAGGAGAACCAAAGGAGGTCGTTACTGCACCAAAGAGGGCAGCCAAGAGCAATGAATATCATAGAACCCAAGTAAACCCACAAGTTCTACTTTCATTCAGAGCAACATAAATTACAAGTAGTATACACAAAAACTAAGTGGGCATACTGTTGAAGGTAAAGGGGCAGGGTCAGGGGCTCAGGCACCAACCCCCCCACCCCCTGGTGGTCTATGTGTACAGACGCCTGACCTATGTCAGAAGATTTAGACCCAATCCCACTTCTTCTTTTTACCCCTAACCCTTGTTTTCGAGTGTTACCCTAACCCCTTGGAACTGCGTTACAAGGGGTAGTGGTTGAAATCTTGCCCTACGAAATGGGACAACCCTCAAAAACCCCCCCCCAAAAAAACATTGCTTCATTAACAGGCTACTAGCGGTGCTCTGCAGGTGACCGTCTTCAGTGATAACAGAGAAGGAAAAGTTCAGCAACCTCACTGCTGGGCTTTAGTTACATTTAGGGCATCATATACCTTTAAAGAGGGGAAATAAGACCATTATTTATTATCACCCACCTCTAATTCTTTGTTGATATGAAGCTAAAGTCAGCAATTCACCAGATTCTTGTTTGAAAACTCTGTTTGCAGTGTGTCTCTGAAAAACTCCAGTTTGGAGGGTCATGTAGCCCGACCCCTCTATCTCAACAAAAATTGGGACACCTTACCCCTAGACGTGAATGTGCAAAACGGAGGGCTAAGTGGTAGGGGCAAGGGGTGAAATGGGATTGGGCCTTATTAACACTGCTATCACTGAACTTTCTATTTCTGTTTTGTCTCAAGCTTGTTGATGGCTCCATTATTTCACTATGTCTTTTAAACCCTGTATCTATCTAGCAGGACATCAGTGCGCGGGGCTATACGTAGTTTGCGTGATAAACTGCAGTCTTAGTAAATCAAGCGTAATTCCCACAGCACTGTGGGCATGTTCTGCGGTTGCGTGTTCTGTGGTTGCATCAAGGGATTTTTTGTGTGTTGCCAGCACACTCACCTTCCTAGGTAGTTTAAAAACAGCTGAGATGAAATGACACTGAGAGGAGGGTGATATAAGCAGAAAGAAGCTCTGAATGTATTCTGTGCACTAGATAAAGCCCTCTTACAGATATAGGGTTAAAACTGGTTTAGGGTTAATGTCAGACAGCATACTGACACTTCACTGTGGTAATGCATCACTGCATCACTATATATGCACATTTCTACTCTGTGATTGGCTGCACCCACAGCAACAGCAGCGAGCCAGTACATGTTCTGGAAGGTGCAAATACATCAGAAAACAATTTCCATCCATGCCTTCACTTACAAGAACTATTTGACCTGTCATTTGTATGATTTTGCACATGATGCATGAGGATCAGAGCATAAACCATCATTTACACTCAATATCATGGCAGTGTAAATCTAATTAGCCTAAGACATGGTAAAACACCTTGTTTAAAAAATTGAATTATAATAAATATTCTTTTTTTTTATTTTACTTTTATACTTTTATACGGCAAAAATGTAATACTGCGATATTTCAATATGTTTTCCTGATACACAATGCCACAAGATTTTATCTCGACATCTGATAAGCTGGAAGAGATACACTAAAAAAAAAATCCCCTGAATTCTGGAAGACGCTGTTGTAAACACAGTTTGAGCAGAGAATGTAAACTGTAGCTGTAATTAATCTGCAGTGAGCTTTTATGAGCCCAGTTTAGAACAGCACACATTTGTAATGCTGCTCTACAGGGACTCCGCAAAAAAGACCGTTTTTAACCACAGACACACTGACACACTGCAGTTTCAGTAAAAGACAACACACTGCTCAGGAATGGTGGGGAATAGGCGTGCACCAATCATGAACGGCCATTTTATGGCCAACTCTAATTCCACTTCCTTCACAGCCAAATTGGTTCATTTTTTTGACACCAATTTTTTATTAACCTTTCTTTTAACCTGAAGCTCATGCTCTGCAGGCTAACTTTCTAACTTTCTATTAGCAAAAGTCAGAACATAAATAACATTATTTGCTATTTAATGGGCCAAAGAGGCATTATAAAATCAGCTTTTGACAGCTTATCAATACCACTATTTGGATATTCACGTTTAATTACGAGAAAATATACAGATCAGCAATTCAGTAAGACTTCAAGTTTTAATAAAATAAAAGTTTTGTTCATATTTGAAAGTAAGTATGTACACAAATACTGTGGACTAAGTGGACTAAGTCATGGTTTTCTGTGCATATGTGAACATGCCACCTGCCAAAGCACTGAGGTCATGTGCAGCCGGTTCCCTTTCACGTTCACTTTAACAGAACTCAGTTCAGTTCATTTAAAAAGAACTGTATGTGAAAACACCCTTAGCGTTACTTGCATACTTAGCGAGTTGCATATGATGAATAAGAAAAGATAAATTGTTAAGTTATTTACATGACAATTAATCATCTGCTAAAATTTCATGATTGTGACTGGTCTACCCAGCACTAAATAAAAGATGCTGCTTTTATTATTGGATGCACTGGGATAGTTTCTGAGTGAGAGTGCAGGCACAGAGTTTTCTAAGCACTTATTACTGATTCGGTCAATCAGAGTAACAATAACACATAGCACAGCTGAACTGTGAAGTACACTCCTATTCATGTGTTTGTCTGCTCAGAACGGTAGGTTGTGACACAAAATGAAAATCAATGAATTTTCAGTTTTGTTAGACCACGTGATTCAGGTGTCTAAATAAATGCAACAACAGCACTGACAAATCACGTTATTACAGTAGAAGAGCAGTTAAATTGCAGGAATAGCCATTTTTGCAATGATCGTAGAAGGCTAAGTAAATAAAAATGCCAGTTAAACGTTTTATTAATGTGCTTTTTCCTCCAACCAAACACACTCAGTCTTCAAAATGCTAATCAAGAAAGAAAACATGTACATTTCTCTTAAAAGCATGTTCAGAAGCTCTGTCTCTCCTCTCTTAACGACGGTATACGTCTTTGCTCCTGAAATAACAGACCTTCATGTATTTTAGATGAAACCAAAAGCTCTTGCGTCAACCAAAAGCTCCCTGCAGGTTTGACAACTGTTCCTAAAACACTCCCTATCTACTGTAAACACACATTTCTTTGGGAATTCTGTGGAATTTGCTGTGTCAACGTCAAAAGTCACTTCCAGAATGGCCTCCTTTCGCCAACATTAATGACTTAGTGATGCAAAAACGTTTCCTTTCATTAGGAACCTGTTTCTATGCAACTGTCTTATTCCCTGCAGTTGGAGAAAACACCCATCAATCAGTGCTGATGGGGGAAAATTTCTGTATTCACAGTCACTCATTACACTGTGTGTTTACTTAGAATGGGCAGAGTTTAAAATGGTCAGCAAAGCAGCACTGCAAGCAGTTCAACACCATCTGAATGGCATTATCTGCTCTGTGTATTGTTTTAAAGCACTACTCCAGAGATTTTCAACATAGTCTCTGTCTGCTGCGTCTTTAGCACAGAGTCGATTAGCACAGACAATAATTTTGATACACTTCCCTGTGCTTAGAAAAGAACAGAAAACGTGCAGACTCAGAATGCATTTATAATAGGAGGCAATGGGCAGTTGCTAGTGTTTATGGGGTAAATTAAGTTGTATTATTTGTTATTTTCCAAGTGGAGACTTCACCATCAGCATAGTGATATGGGTGGACTTTTCACAGGCCTGACTGCCATGGAAACGAGAAAAAATAAGAACAGCAACTGGAGAAAGTTACAGGAACTACTTTTTAGCTGAGTTGCTCAAGTGTCTGAAAATCAGATTAAACTTTCTTAGAACAGTTTTGCTAAGACACAGTTTATCATTCTCAGAACATGCTTGCATACAGAGAGAAGCAAAAATCTTGAGATTTTGGACAATATTTTCCATATAACAAACAATACAGGCTTTTCAAAGCTATTTTAAGCTCAGCATATGTATTAAGATAAATGAATTTACAACAAATGAAGTTAGAATTAGGTCCCAAACTCTTCACATGCAATAACTGCTCATCGTTAAATCCAAAACACAAATTTTATATGACATTATATGTAACAAAAATAACTAATTTCACCTCATTGTCCCAATATTTTTGCTTCTCACTGTATGTCCGAAATGGCAACTTTACAGGAGAAGGAAAAAACGTTCTTAACGTTGATGGAAGTTTTTGGACAATTTTTATTGGTCCATTCATCATGAAATTTCAGGCCCATATCCTATATTATTTTTTATATTTTATTTTTTTCCCTCTGAGCTCCACTTATAACATTTGTATGGCTTTACATACCAAAAAAAAAAGACATAATTCATCTTCACATGACCATCTTCGAACCTCTCTTTATCCCCTAGAGCTAAACAGGATGTGCTTTTATGAATAATATATGTAAGCAAGCTCCGTTCTGATTGGCTGTACTGTATCCAGCCTCATTCAAAAGGCAGTCCGGGTTGAAACACTCATTATAACTACAATTTGAAAAGGTGAGGCTGAACTGCTGCAGGCTGAACAGGCAGAGATATGTAAATGTGATGGTGTGACATCACAAAAGGGGTAAAAGTGGTCTGTTTTTACAGCTTGGTTTCCATAAATGGACTGTATGGACTTATAAAGAGTATGTTTTGAAACTTTAATAGTGTTTATATACAACATCAAACTCTAATTTCAAAAAGAGTGAGGAAAATTCAGTTTACTATGATATGGGCCCTTTAACACATTCTTAAAGGCAACTGGCATTTTCAGATTTCTGTTAAAAAACTATTTAAAAACATCAACAACTTATTAACTCAGAATTCCTCAACTGCCCAACGGTTTCTGTTATAAGTGATTTTTTGAGTGATTGATTGAGTGTTTTTCAATACAAGATAATGTGTCAAAATGACTGCCCTTGGAAATGGACAGTACACTGCAGATAAAGATTAAGTCAAAAAATACTGGACTATTCCTTTAAGCACTCCAGCACTGTGATGGTAATACGCCAAAACAAGTCATGTTTGCACCCAAACAGCTTTGATGTTGCACAAAAGGGAGTGTGAAAGGGTTATAAATAATAGGACAATGCACAAACAAGAAAAAAACGCAAGTAAAAAAGATGAAAAGATGACCTGAGAGGTGAGGACAAAAGGAAAGACTAACCCTTCCTGAGACTCAGCAAAAACACTCGAGCACTCATGCAGCGGGCTACTCAAAGAAGCCGGTTCTCAGGCAGACACAGCGAGCGAGTGCAGACACAAGGATCGGTATTATCGCACAGCAAATGGTCCTTGACAACAGCAAAGACTGTGCAAAATCTGAGTGATAAAAAATGCACTTACTGACAAACAAACAGAACTGAAGCGAACAGATCAACTGATCTCCGTGGGTTGGATCGTGGATTCTTATGGAGAAACTGTCAAACTTCATCCGTACAACAATTTTGAGTAGATTAGGCCTTTCAGGTCTTCAGAAATTTACTGGAGATCTGAATTTATATAATCTATAGCTATAATCTTGAAACTTGAATCTATATATGCCTATGAAATATATGATTTAAATGACAAAGAAAACAAGTGCCGAATAAATATTCTAAAATATATAATGAAAGATGTGTTCCCCAGGAGTCGTGTCACAGGTGTTACTGTGTACAAAAAACTCACTGATGACATCACTTGACTTCCTTTTACCTATTTTCTGAAGATCTATGATGAAAAGCACATGGTAAGTCCACTGCGTCTTTTCAGTTATCAGAAATTTTCTCATTTAGCTCATGATTTCATACTTTTGCTGAAGCCTGGTGACCTTCTTTACCTTAGGCATGTGAAAAAACAGAGTATAAATTGATTAAATTACATATTTTAGTGGATATTCCATGATTGACAACATGTGGTTTGGTGCCCTGTCACAGCCATTTTGTAAAATGCAAGCTTCGTATTAAAAATGTCACAGGTGTTACTGTCTCTGGTGTTACCTTTCTTATCTGTAACACCAGTGACGATCAGTAACACCAGTGACTCCTATAGATAGATAAAAAAGTGGACTTTCTGCAGAATGACCCACAGAGGACAAGTGAAAAGTGCACCTCAGTTAGCTTGGTGCTAACATAGTATAGTGGCTCCCATAAAGATACTAGCAAAGATTAGTATAACTGTAGTCTGGTCTAGCGAAAGAATAGCTTTAAAATCAGCAAAAAGCAATGCAAATCTATGGGGAACACTTACTTCTGGGGAGTATGCACCACTAGAGTGGTGGCTTCAGTAGTGCGTCCTCAGTCTCCAGTCTACTGTCTACGTATATATATATATATATATATATATATATATATATATATATATATATATATATATAGGGCACCACCAGATTTCCTTTTGCGCTTTTTGGTGAGGCACTCGACCAAGGTTGTGTGATGCAAACAAACAATGAGGTTGCTGGATTCTGCATTTCCAACATTCCTTGCAATATTAACATTATATTAAAAATACAGTTGAGAACATCTGAGAAGGACTGTCCAGATTATTTGACTTTCCAAAGTGCAGCACTTGTGTGTTTTCATTTAAAATATCACTTAAATAGGTAATAATTACAGAATTACTTTTTTTTTAAATTTCCTTCTTTTAAACTGTTTTTATGCACGCAACGAGTCTATTGAGTCATCTCTAATCCTGTTTAAGACTTTCATGCTGGGGTAGCAGGAAGGAGGATATTGACCTGCCATGTTCCAGCTCCCTTTGGCGCAGATGGAAGAGGTTAAGCCTCTTGCTCAGGCGCTCAGCAGCAATGGTTAAGGGGAAGGACACTTGAAGCTGGAGTCCACTGGTGTTAAGTCCAACATCCCTGGAGCTCAGCTGACACTTCCAGGACCACGAGCCACTGAGTAACCTCTGGCTTCTTCTGAGCTGCTCAAAGGAGGCTGGGGCAGGCTGGGTCTTGCTTTGGCTTTCATCCTCAAGGTATTCGTACAGAATGCTGCCCAAACATTTACATGCTAGAGCTTCTTCTCTGATCTTTAGAAGCAGAGGGGATTTCAGAATTCTACCTCAGCCTTAGAGATGCTAATTAACACTTACCATTGAAACAAGACATTCTGTTTCAGTCTTTGCAATGTGTAATAATAAAACATTCTTTACATTTTTGCTATGTTTTTGTCTGACACTGAAAGAAATGTAAAAAAAAAGCAGAAGTGCAGCATAAAATCTGCCGATACTTAATGCAAACCCACTGTGAGCGAAATTATGTAATTACTACTGCCGCAATGTTAATGTGTTAATAATGCATTAATGAGCACAATAAAGTCAATTCAAGATTTGTTTATATAGTACTTTTGTCACAAAGCAGCTTTACAGAAAATTAAGCGATTAATCGCAATTACTTACTTGAATCACTTGAATGTTTTGGCACTTACAAAATTACATTGAAACCTTAATAAATAATAATGATAAATAATATTGTTAATGACTATAATAAGTTTCTTACTTTCTTTGTTGATAAGGTAATGAGGCTATTAGATCCAGTATTCAACCTGTGACAGGTTTATCCAACACTCACCCCCCTGTATCTCCTATTGTTCTGGACTCTTTCTAATCTATCATCTTAGAAAATCTGATGGATTCGGTTAGAAAAATGAAGCCATCTTCTGGCCGTCTGGATGTAATACAATCCTCTCTATATTAAAAAGTTTTACTAATTATTAGTTCTGCAGTATTGGTTATTATTAATTCTTCACTGTCTACAGGACGTGTCCGTTCTTAATCTTAAGCATGCTACTATCCAGCCATTAGCTAAGAAATCTAATGTAAACCCTGCTGTGCCTAAGAACTATAGGCCTATATCTAAACTCCCATTTCTGTCAAAAATCTTAGAGAAGGTTGTGGCTAAACGTAACGCTGGGACAGAAAACCAGACGTGTGCGGATGATGAGCAAAGGTGGTTTAATATAAACAAAGCAGCCGTAGACAAAAGGGGTAAAAAAACAGTCCAAAAGTCAAAACAGAGATCATACACACAAGCGAAAGTACCAAAGAAATAGGCAAGAGGCAAAAACGGAGTCAAACAAAGCGAAAGGTCAAAATAGGGTAAACAATCAGAACAGGATGAAAAACACTCAGTAGTCTCAGAGAAACAATACCTCGCAGTGAGTCTAACTAAAGCCTGGGCTTTTGTACTCTAAACTACCTGTCATATGATCATCAACACAGGTGATATCAGTCAGAACTCAGGTGACTGCAAGCTGCAAAATTCTGGGAGATGAAGTCCGTGTCCTACATAGAGTGAGCCTAATGCGTGACACTAAACAACTTACTATTGGAGATTTTGTGTCTGATTCCTCTCCACTATCCTGTGGTGTTCCACAGGGTTTGGTTCTGGGACACCTGCTATTCTCTTTATATTTGCTACCTATGGAACAGATCCTACAAAGCCTCAATATTGCACATCACCTCTTTGCAGATGATATCCAGCTCTACATTTCATTTAAACCTAGTGGGGTTTATAGATTATCTATGCTCCTAGATTGTATAAATATTATTCCGGATTGGACAACAGACAAGAAAGAGGTTTTGATTGCTGCTTCAGAAAAGGTTTAACCTATGATTAAATGAAAAGTCTTGGGCTTCTTTCCTCTGTTGCCACGCTAGCTTGCGTAATTTAGAGATTATTATCAGTACTTGTCATTCAATACCCATGTTAAGCAGCTGACCAAGTCTTGTTTTTTCCACTTAAGAAATATTAGTAAACTGAGATCTGTAGTTTCAAATACAGAGCTAGAGACACTTGTACAGGCCTTTAATCTCGCACTGACCACTGTCATGATCTTTCTTCCTCGCTTAGTATGTCTTCCCTTGATCGTCTGCAGACAATTTAGAATGCTGCCGCAAGTCTACTGACAAGGTCTACCAGAAGGTCTCATTTAAGTCCTTTGTTAATATCCTGTTGCATTTAGGATCCAGTTTAAAATTCTTACTCTTCTTCTTACTATTCTTATTCTTACTCAAAAACAACTAGCTAGCTGTGTCAGAAAATGGAAATCAAAATGTCACAGCAATGGCCGCGATGCCAAGATACAAGTTAGCCAGGAGTCGCGTTTTTGACTGAGAAGTGAAAGGTGGATGTTATCTAAAGAACTGCTTCAAAAATAGCCATGAAACTAAAAGAATGATGCTGTTTGGCAGATCGCTTACATAGCCAGCCAACCAGCTTTAAAGTTTGCTACTCATATGAAGCTGGTGTTTCTTAAACTGCTAATGGAAGGCTAGCAAATTAGCGCCTGTAGCCTGCTAGCCTACCATAAGCCAAAAGAGAGTTTAAATAAGGTCTGTTAAATAGATTTTACATATAAACGTTTTGCTTTGCTTTTATAATGTTAGGGAAATCACTGCAATGCTGTAAATGTGTCACAGAGCCTGCTTCATGTTAGCCAGCTGGTGCTAGAAGCTAATGAAAGCTAGCTTCCTTGTTGGGGAATACAGCTACAGTTAGCAATGGCTTGAATGCATAGCTAGCTATGTCTAAACAACGTCTACCAAATTCATAATACATATAAAAGTTCTTTCTTTTGAAAACAGAAATATTACAGAATTCGCTGGCATGTTGTACAAAGATGAGAGGCGGTTGCAGCAGCAGTAAACAGGGCTACACCACACACAGCATTTGAGCTCTGTTTAAAGTTAATTTAGTGCTTCAATCCACTTCTTATTCACACTGTCTGTCATGACAGCGCACAAAAACTAACATACGTCTGTTGTAGCCCAGTGTTTGAGCATTATGGTACACTACTATAACATTTTGTCATTGCTTCTGCAGAAGTTATACAGAGTGGAAGTGAAAAGCGTCCATTATAGCAAAACAACAGTAATCTAGACTCTAGACCTCTAAGGGTTAACAGTAATTAAGTAAGTACTAGGGCTTTCAAATGATTAAAACAATTAATCGTGATTAATCACTTCAGCAAAATAACAGTGACTACTCTAGACTACTAAGGGTTAAAACACTCTCACACATTAGCCCACTTCTCTTCAAACAGCAATTTCCGAGTCCACATTTGCTTAAGGATGGAGTAAGGCCAACATGAGCCCGACTTTATTAGCGTGAGAATCCAGTCCGTCACAGCTGTGGCTTTTAAGCTCATAGAAGACTTCCACTCCGAGAAGAAAATGACTCTCGTTTGCCTTCTCTCACTGCTAGAGAGCAGCAGTCATGAGCTGGGAAATGGTGCTTGGCAAAGTGCGCACGTGAGACGGGAGCTGCATAGGGCAGCGTGAATCACACGAGAACCGAGAGAGAAATTCTGTCTCCAGAGTGAGCTCAGACATCTATAATGTGGCAGAGCTCGACGGAGGAGTCTACACTGAAGCTAAATAGAGCATACATTCAAGAGCTTATATCCTCAAGGCACTAAAGTGAAAAGTGAAGTAGTGAATAGACTATATTGATATGGAGAGAGCGAGAGAGGGAGAAAGAGAGATGTACTTACCATGTTGAGTGGTTAAATAATCTCAAACAGACTTGCTTATGTGGTATCTGACACTGTATGGCCTACAGTATGTATGACATACTGCTGTCTATATAAGCGGTACAGAAATAATTCAGGCTTCAACACGGCCACTACTACTGTTTTTTAGCTACTTTTATCTATTTAAGGAGAATATCTTCAAATCTCCACTCCAGAAATGCTACTAATATGTACCGTATTATTGACTTGGAAAAAAGTCTGGTTCCATTGACTTACATTAAAAGTAAAGTATGGTTTTTGCTTCTCCTACAAAGTTCTCATTTTGGAGATACGAAGTTTTGTTCCGAAAGCAGCGATATGATACATAAACATACATATGATGCAGCACTCACTGTTCTACTGTCATGTTTGGCTGTTGTGGCTATTGAAAAAAACAGTACACCCCATTCAAAGATGCTCAGATTTGTCCTCTATTGCCCCCGTCAGGTGCTGAGTGTAACGTGAGAACGCACATTCTCTCTACAGCTGGACTGTGTGTTTGTGATGCGTTAGCTGAGCATTGTTATCTGCATTCGCATATTTGTGTAGAGTATGTTTCTGGCTATAGAGTAAGTCAAAGGGACAGGCCATATACAGTATTTCAGCTGTATAAAACAGAATAGCGAACAAATATACACCGTTTTTTGACTATTGTGTCTATACTGGTATTTAACACGCAAATGTTCACCAATATTGCATGTACACAGCTAAACCAGGTCTGTGGAGAGTTTGAAACACTTGTGATGTGGTGAAAAACAAGACTAGCATGGACATGCGGATTGCTTAGCTTCAAAGGGCTAACATTGAAGATTTAATATTTATTGTCATGTCAACAGAGTTGGCTGAAATTTGACTTAGTGGGCTGAACAGAGAAGACACAGGTAAGTCAATATTTATAAATTAACAATCACATAGCCTGTCATTCAGGTGACGGTGGAAACGCTCAGCCTGCAACAGAGAGCATTCAGAGCCCCAGCAGGCAGACAGCAGCCAAAGCGCTGAATATGAGTGACAGAGATGGAGGAAAACTTTTCTGCCCTTAATGCTCAGAGAAACTGTCCACCAATCCAATTTACAGTGCAGTCACAGTCTCTCTCTCTCTCTCTCTCTCTCTCTCTCTCTCTCTCTCTTTCTCTCTCTCTTCTCCCTTGATTAAAGGCAATTTTCAGAAGGTGTGTGTTCCTTTCATCCTCAACTTTAGGGGGAAGTGGGAATATGGCACTTCATGGTGTGTGTGAGAGAGAGAGACAGAGAGGGAGAGAGAGGGAGAGAGAGAGAGGACAGGGCACACATATTCCTCTGAAGAACACAGCTAAGCTTGGGGGTCCTGTTTAGAGGTGCTTGTTTACTTCACACACACACACACACACACAAACACACCCAGAGCTCAGGAGGGTACTGCCAATCACAGCACTGACAATTATGAGTGAGAGGCAGAGGAGACCCCCTAAAGGAGAAATGAGAGCCAGTGTAGCCACCTGGGGGAGAGAGGGGGAATGGGAGGGGCAGAGAGAAATAGTGATAAAGTGAGAGAGAGACATAAAGAGAGAGAGAGAGAGAGAGAGAGAGAGAGAGACAGGGACAGAGAGACAGATAGCGGGACAGAAAGAGACGAAGACAGAGGGAGGAAGGAAAAAAAACTGACAGAGAGGGGGAGAGAGACAGATAGAGAGGGAAAGAAAGAGGGAGGGAGGGAGAGAGAGAACTAGAGCGGCAGAGAGAAAGGGTAGAGAGAGAGAGAAAGAGGGAGAGAGACATAAAGAGAGAGAGGGACAGGGAAGGAGAGATAGATAGCGAGACAGAAAGAGACCGACAGAGCGAGAGAGAGGGTGGGAGGGAGGGATGGAAAGAAACTGACAGAGAGGGGGGGAAAGAGACAGATAGAGAGGGAGGAAGAGAGAGAGGTAGAGAGGCAGAGAGAAAGAGTGACTGAGTAAAAGAGAGAGACATAAAGAGCGAAAGACATAAAGAGAGAGCAAGAGACAGGGACAGAGAGAAAGAGGGAGGGAGAGAGAGGTGGAGGGGCAGAGAGAAAGAGTGAGAGAGAGACATAAAGAGAGAGAGAGAGAGAGAGACAGAGAGGGATGGAGAGAGAAATACGGGGGCAGAGAGAAAGTGACAGAGTGAGAGATAGACAGCTGCAGAGAGACAATTGAGTAAAAACGAACATCACCTTCATTTGTGGGTGTGTGTGTCTGTTTCCTCTCTTGGGAAATGTGTGAACCTCAGGGGTTTCGTTTTGACGTCTCTCTTAAAGCTAAGACATTACGTCTTAGTCAACAGCATCTGCTGGTGTTTATGTGCGTGCACCAAATGTATAAATGAGCATCGACAGGGCCGATTCTAAACTAAATGAATATCAAACTATACCACATCATGTTTATTTTTCTAAGTAGAAGAGCTGTTTTACTATGATTTGAATTTGATGAACAGTTATTGTTGTGCATGCAGTCTTGGATTTAACTCAACTAAACTAGCTAAAACTCAAACCGTGGATGTATGTTATCAAACGCATCACATATGCGCTTAAAAATAACACTGCTAAAACTAGTTCTTCGTGCAATGACATAGAGCCATGTTTGGTTCCCTAAAGAACCTTTCAAAGGAAGAACTCTTAAATTGGTAGAGAAACTTTACATTATGTGAAAGTTCCTTAAACCAAACTTTTTCAAACATGGTTCTTTAGGGAACCAGAAGTGGTTCTTCTATGGTATCACTCACAGAACCCTCTATGATACCTATATTAAGAGTGTATGTCATGGAATTAGTTTAAAATACATAATGACTCCTTTCAAGTCAAGGCCTTTCAAGAGACCCTCAATTCAACACATACGTGTCAAAACACAAGAAAAACCCACCTCTACAATAATGTTAACTTCTGCTAGCAGCCCTGTGGGATTCTAAAAGCTTGTTAGCTTTAAGCTACCAGTGATCCAATCTAGACTGAACACAGGCACTTGAAGCTTCTAGAAGGATTTCATGTTTTACTTGAAGTGTGTGACATATTAGTGTATATTTTACCTTGTAGCAGTTTTACTGTGGCTCTTATAGTAGAGTGCTCTGGTACAGAGCTGCCGCTGCTGTTTTTCCTTTCTAGCAACCCACTGATTAGCGTGCCGCTCATATGTTTATTGGACTTATAGAAGACCCAGAGTGATGTTTTCTCTCACAAAATTGGTTTCACACATTCTAAGTTAAGACGTGGTTAGCTGAATCTTGTCACCTCATAATTATGCTGATAGTTAAAGAGGACCTGTTATGTTTTTCCAGTTTTTTCCCTTTGCTTTAGTGTGTTATATAGCCTATAGTCTGCAAAGTTTCAAAGCTCAAAGTACATGCCAGAGGGAATAACACTCTCCCACAGAAACCACTTTTCTCAGCTGCCTGAAATGCCTCATTGGAATTGTTTCAAGATGATGCAATCACATAACACACCCCTTACTGCCCGCCTACCGACAAGCTTGGCACGTCCTCACATAACTAACAACCACTGGAGATCGAGAAGAGTTTGTTGAGTTTAACACGTAGCCATGTTAGGAAGACGCTGTGTTCTGCGCTGTGTAGGGGCGGAACTTTCAACTGCGACCACTTTCAACTGCTCTTGCAGTTGACCAATCAGAACAGAGTGTATATAATTGCCGTTTGCTGAAGTTACTTCACAGTGAGCCTGATGACCATGACTGCCGTGTTAATCCGGCAAAGAATAACGGTTTGTGAATAGACTGTGTCAGATACTGGATGTCAGTTCGCCTGGATGGAAATATGCAAGCAGGAGCGAGACAAATCGTTTCGGTTGTGGGCGGGAGTGGGACAAATGATTCCGATTTTCTGCGGGAGTGGGCGGGAGCGAGATGAAATCATGCGGGAACGGGACTGTTTTTTCAGTCATGTGCAGACCTCTACTCTGAAGCATGAAAATCTATTCTAGCAGCCCCCAAACATAAAATTATGAACATTAATGAGAATAATACGTTCTCTTTACTCTAACACATTAGGACTCTCTCTTCAGCTCAAACTCCTAACCAGTAGGAGAGCACAGTTGGTTATATCTACCTAGATACCACAAAAAACTGGCCAATTTTCTGCTGGACATTTTAATCCATCCAAAACAAGTGTGCTGTAATACTTGCTGAACGGAAATGCAAGCATGATTCTACTGAACTAAAAATTATAGCTTTTTCAGTTCCCAGAAATTATTCCGCATTGAAAGGCCCTGAGGGCTCTGCTCTGGAAATTACACAGGAATAGTATAACAAAATGTTAGTGATAACTCTCATCTTTTAAGGCTTTAACACACACACACACACACACACACTCTTTCATACTTATCAAATTCCAATTCACCTGTTCCCTCCCTCTTAGCAACAGATGCCATGCACTGCCAGCACTTTCCTCCCCCTCAGTGTTCTTTCCTGTTCCTTAATTGATTGAGTCATAGCTGACACCTTGCTGACTGTCTAGGCTGGTCTGTCTGCAGCCAGGGGAGAGCAATATGATGATGTATTATCATTATTTTGATAAATTACGTCACAGTATACTTTTCAGAGTGTGTCACAGGATATGATCAGTAGATCTAGAACACTGTTCAAGTGCATGGGTCATAAAAGAGACGAAGTATTCACCAATTTAGACCAATTCTAGAGGGTCAGTATACAGTGTATAGCATAGTAACAGTGTATAGTAACTGCACAAGCTGCATAGTATCAAGATGTCAATTGGATGTCAGCCCATTATTCCAATATCTTACTTTTTCTTACGTAGATTTTCATTGTTTCCTCTCACGTAGTTTATTTCTGCATGATGAAACAAAATCATTGTACTCATCTCGAAATGTGTGACTGTTTTGCTGGTGTGTTTGCAACCTTTTCACAAAACTAAATATTATATATAAAAATAATCATGCGGTTATATTTTTGCCACATCGCCCCGTTTTAACTGCAGCTGAAAATAATGATTAAATAAAGCAAAAATAATGCCACAAAGCAAACAGGGAGCTCCTTCAATAGCAGATCTGCGAGCCCTGGTCTCTAAAGGAACTGCAGTCATCTCTGCTGGATTTGATCAGAGGAGTTTTTCTGACAGACGCTGCCTTCAGGGACCTCACACCATTCGACTCCAAAGCACACAAAAACGAAGCACGAATGATGAAAGAGGAACACGAGCACGTCCTGATATGGGATGATGTCTCGGTGAGGAACACTCCAAGATCCACTTAAACTTCCCCCAAACTGGCCTGTGTGTCAGACCCAGCTTGCAGAATAGTGTGATTATGAAGTGAATAATAATAGAAAAAGTTTGATATATAGCTGCCTTTGTAGCCCCACAGACCAAGTTCAAGAGTTTTCAGAAAATATTGAGTAAACAAGGACACAAAGTCTTGCAGAGCAGCCCTGGTGCTGGTGCTGTGGTCATCTCCACAATCCAGCTGAAGTACCGTTATTCTGATTGAGTAAACATTTTCACTATCAACATCAACAGAAAACAGTTGTTTACACTGCAAAGGCAGCAGCACTGAATGGACCATGTGTTCATATTCTTACATACGGTGTTCGTGTTTAGTATAGTTGTGAGACTTTTACTTCATATACGCATAATTGTGACATAATTTGTAAATGTACTCCTGATAGTGTGGGTTCATGCCCAGCGGGGCAGAGTTTGGCTGCCTAAGCTTGTCTGGTGCCAAAAAACATGTTTTTAATGACTAATTAATTTGTTCCCAAACAACTTGGTCTAGCATACAAATTCTATTTCTATATCAGCTGGTTTTGAGGCACATGAAGCATCAAAAAAAGCACTGAGGCATCACTACCTCTTGGTTTTTACATCATTGCTCATGCACACATGCAGATGTCATGAAGCAGGTGTTATTAGCCAGTTAACTTTGTTAAGAAGTCAATTATCTGTGTTTTGGGAATGGTTGGTCACAAGAAATGTTTGACTCATATCATTGCCTCAAACTTTCATGACAGCAGAAACTCCCCATGAAAAGACATGTAATATGAACCACTAAGAAAGCCCCACTGAAATGAATAAGTGCAAATGCAAATGACTCCTATAGCTCCTATAGTACCTTCACGTGCATATCAGTTTCCTCCCTTACAATAATGCACATAAAATGTACTTTGAGTGCTAACAGGTCCCTCTTATGGAGAATCTTCAGCCTGCTGAACATGAGTGTGAGCTGCAAGCCAGGCCTTTGAAAAAACTTCCAGTCTGAGTGTTTTTGTTGTTCAAACATGATGATATCTGACCAAGCTAAGGAACTACAAGTCCCACTCACCTCAGACTGAGAGAGAGCTGCTGGTCCTTGGACTTGAGGAGATCAGCTACAGAGAAGCTAGCGCTGCCCAGGAAACTGCTCTGTGGAAGACAAGAGAAAAAAACAAACTGTTACTGTAAATTGTTTAAATATCATTAGTCCGTATAAATAACTACATAATTTAGCATGTAATGGATTGAGTTTATACTTTGTTTACATTCTGTATCAACAGGTTTGAGTCTGCAGTTTTTGTTATGATGTCAAGAAATGAAAAGCATGGCAAAAAAATGTAAAGCATAGTTCATAAAATATAATAAGATCAGAAAGGTTGACTCGTCAGACCACAATACACGTTTCCACCGTGCCTCAGTCCATTTCATATTGGCATGAGCCCAGAGAAGTCGGCAGTGTTTCCGAACGTTGTTGACACATCACTTCCAATGTACATAGTTTATTCACAACGGTTTGTCAAAGTCTTCCCAAGTCCGTGTCGTGATTTACATCACAGAAACATGCTGATTTGTAACACAGTGCCTTCTGAAGGGTTGAAAGTCATGGGCAATCATTTGTGGTTTTTGGCCTTTTCTTTTACACACAGAGAGCTATTCTGATTCCCTGAATCTTTTGATGATATGTAGCATTGTAAAGGATGAAATAATACCTAAAATGTGGGGAACATTATTTTTAAACTAATAGATTTTTTTCCTGATGCACTTTTGGCAGTGGCAGC
Organism: Colossoma macropomum; assembly: GCF_904425465.1. Lineage (NCBI taxonomy): Eukaryota > Metazoa > Chordata > Actinopteri > Characiformes > Serrasalmidae > Colossoma > Colossoma macropomum. The sequence continues at coordinate 37,752,065 of NW_023494791.1, forward strand.
CTCGACCCATCCTCGCTCACAAAGGACAAGGCAACCTCTGTTAAAGATATTTTCACATTTCACAATGTTCCCAGTCCTAAATTACCCCGTCCCAACTTTTTTGGAACGTGTTACAGGCATCAATTTCAGAATGAACATATATTTACAAAAAACAAGGTAAAGTTGATAACATAAAACATTAAATATCTTGTCTTTGTACTGTCTAAGTTGTTTTAATTTGCATTTTACTTACTGTCCCGATTTTTTGGCATCAGGTCTATACAGGACAGATATCAAATTGCACCATGCTTTTGTAATCACTGGCAAAACCTTACTTCTTAGGGTAAAAGTAGACCACAGCGCACAGAGAGCATCATATTATAAAGAGCAACCAGCACCATGAAGTGACATCCATTCTCACTGCACTTAGCATGTGACTCAAGAGTGTTAGACATTAGCAAGTCTTCAGCATGTTACATATTTCAGCACTGTTTATAAAAGCATCATGTTCGCCTCGTAGCAGCGTGTAATCTGAGGAGCTCCGAGCATGTAAGATTAAACATGGGACGAGGTTTCTGCTTCCACAGAGTGTCAATGTTGTTAATAATAGAGGCTAACCTCTCCCATCACTCCTCAACATAAGGCCTTTGAGCCCAGGGTGCCTGTAAGGCGTTCTACAGTACATGTGTGCCATTCTGATGAATGCGTGATGAGGGCTGGTTAACACCTTTAAAAAAACTCTTCACACGACAGCCAGTCAGGCTACAGTAGCACATGTAAATTCAGCTATTAGCAGTAGCCTTACATGAACTTTGCTGCTTAAGAGACATTTACATGAAACTAAAATGGAAAAAGTGTTTTCAATTTTAATTCTTATTGTATATATTTCTTTTTACACTGTACCCTTATTCATTAATAGATTATACACTGTTTATTTATTATTAACATAATGTAAAGCTGCCTTAGGATAATTTTCAAGTATAAAGATGCTGGACACTCTTTTTATGATGAGGGGATTGGAATAGGTCTGTTCTAATTTTTTGGCACAGAAACTTCACCTCAAATGTTTGAGGTGTCAAGTTGGATTGATGTAAAAGTCACATGAATTTAAATGTGACTCTAACGAGAGATTTTTCCTTTTAAAAAGTATTGTGTTCTATTGTAACTATATGAGCGGACAAAATGAGCTTCATCAGAACTTATTTTCCCTTCAATAAATTATCATTATTTTCAACCTGAACAGTAACTTGACCAACGTGACTGTAGACTCTCGCTCTCGTTCATACAATTTGTGGATGCTTGTAACAGTGGAGGCTCTCGAGGGGAACTGCAGCGTTCCACTTTGATGTTGCTTTTGTTAGTTAAATCATTCTTTGAAAACGTCCATTTTTGTGTCCTTAGCATTTACAGATATATTTGAAAAACATGTTCGGGTTTCAACATTTTAAGTTATTTTGACAATTATCCATCAATTCAGCAATACTGGTTTTTAAATCAGTTATATTAAAAAAAATGTTTTTTGGCAATTTTAACTGCAATAATCCATACATGACTATGAAATATATGATTTAAGTGACAAAGAAAACAAATATTATATTATATTATAAAATATATATTCTAAAATATATAATGAAAATTGTTGTCCTCAGGAGTCATGTCACTGGTTTTACTGCGTAAAAAAAAAATCTTATTTTAAAATAAAAATAACACTGATGACATCAGTTGAACTATTTTCTGAAGATCTATGAAGAAAAGCACATATTAAGTCCACTGTGTCTTTTCAGCTATCAGAAATGTTCCCATTTAGCTCATGATTTCATATGAAGTTTTAAGTTGAAGTCACAGGTGTGACCTACTTCATTCTTAGATAATTGTGGAAAAGATAGAAAACAAACAGATTAAATTACATATTTTAGTGGATATTCCTGACTGACAACATGTGGTTTGATATTTTGTAGCAGCCACTTTGTACAATGCATTTTTCATTAAAAAAGTCACTGGTGTTACCTTTATTATGTGTAACACCAATGAGAATTGGTAACAACAGTGACTCCGATGGATAGATAAACAAGGGACGTTTCTGTAGAATGACCCAGTTTGTCGATTTATCCATGAGCACCGTCCAGTGTAGTCAGCAGAAGGCGCTGGAGGTATCACTTTAAAAGCCACTTAAAAGACGTTTTTGAATGAGAACCTTGCGGTCACAGATTCTATCATAGCAAAACAGCAGCTAGGCTAGGCCTGCAGCACTACTAACAGTTCAAAGGGTCAAACTAGGAAAATGTGTTAACATTAAAGCATGTTAACTTTGACACTACGAGTGCTGATAGATTACTAGAGTGTGTCTATAAAATACAGTAATACAGTGTTAGTGTGACTGTTGGAACATTAACCAGATGCAGGAAGATCAAGCTGGGACACGCAAAGCTGACCAGCCTCATTCTGACCTGAGACAGCACAACAGTAATCAGGCAATGAAGTGTGAGGTCATCATAGTCCACCTGGGTGACAAAATTTGGCAGGACAATCATCCAGGACGAACGTGGATTACTATTTCAGTCTCTCTCTCTCTCTCTCTCTCTCTCTCTCTTCTCTCTCTCTCTCTCTCTCTCTCTCTCTCACCTGTCAATGCTACAAAATCTCCTTTACAAAGGCAGTGTACTTACGCAAAACCCACTGAGTAATCACTACACACACACACCAGCTGCCAGGTGTCGCGAGTGTGTGTGTGTGTGTGTGTGTGTGTGTGTTTAGGCGTGTCAGAGCGCACAAAGTAGGTCATGGTGAGAGAAGATCAACCCAGGAACATCAATAACAAACACACACACACACACACACACACTTTTGTATGTGCGGACACACACACACACACACACACACACACACACACACACACACACACACACACACAGAATGACAGAAATAGCACAGGGAGAGCAGAACAGAAAAAGAGAAGGAGATGGAGAGAGATAAAGAGTGAAAAGAAAGAAGAGGTGAGCAAGCAAGACAAGGAAAGAAGGGTGGTAGAGAAGAGCAAGAGAGAGAGAGAGAGAGAGAGAGAGAGAAAGAGAGAGAGAGAGAAAGAGAGAGGGAGATGAGGAGAGAGAATTTGTGTGTAAGAGTGAGAGAGAGCGGAAAGGGATAGAAATAAAGTCAAAATAGATTGAGATAGAAAGAAAAGACAAAGAGAGAGAAACGAGAGAGAAAGAGAGACATTAAGAAAGAAAACAGGAGGAGGGAGGGAAGATAGAAGAGAAAGAGATAAAGCAAAAATGTGGATAGAGACAGAGAGAGAGAGAGAGAGAGAGAGAGAGATAGAGAGAGAAAGAAGGAGAGAGGGAAGATAGAAATAAGAGAAAGAGAGATAAAGAATTAATGTGGATACAGAGAGAGAGAGAGAAGGAGGGAGGGAAGGTGGAAAGAGAAAAGACAGATATAAAGAAAAAATGTGGATAGAGAGAAAGAGAAATAGAGTGGAGAGAGATAGAGACAGAAAGAAAGAGAGGAGGAGGGAGGAAGTTGGGAGATAGAAGAGAGAGAGATACAGAATAAATGTGGATAGAGAGGGAGAGATAGGGAGAGAAAGAGAGAGAAAAAGAGAGATAGAGACAGAAAAAGAGAGAGAGGAGGAGGGAGGAAGAGGGGAGATAGAAAGAGAAAAGAATAAATGTGGATAGAGAGAGAAAGAGAGAAAGAGTGGAGAGAGACATACACAGAAAGAGAGAGAGGAGGAGGGAGGAAGAGGGGAGATAGAAAGAGAAGAGAGAGATAAAGAATAAATGTGGATAGAGAGAGAGAGAGAGAAAGAGAGTGGAGAGAGATAGAGACAGAAAAAGAGAAAGAGGAGGAGAGAGGGAAGAGGGAAGATAGAAAAAGAAGAGAGAGAGAGATAAAGAATAAATGTGGAGAGAGAGAGAGAGAGAGAGCAAAAGAGCAAACACACACACTCAACAGGGTTTGGCTTTGTTCAGCTGTGTGAAGGGAAGGACACAAGGACACACTCCAGTAAGCCTGAGAAGCTAATTATCTTATATTCACACACACACACACACACACACACACACACACACACACACACACACTAAATAAATAGAGGAACCCCCCTGATATTTCCTCCCAAATTAATTAAAACTCTATTCTTTATTTAACAACTCTATTTAAAAACTCTGTGCCATCCAGACATTAACACTTTATTTGGATGATGTGGATGATGCACTGCAGACGCTTTACAGGACTCAGCTGCACCAGTTGTGTGTAGGTTTGTGTGTCAAGTCTTTACTAAACCTTTACTTAACAGCTAGCTTTAATCTACCTTATTCATCTGTGGCTCCACAAATCTTTCAGTTACGTCAGGTGGTTAAGGTTAAATCAAAGCATGCAACCTGACTCACTGCCATAGAAACACGAGGGCAGAGTGCACCGACTGCATTCTCTGGAAAAATATCCAGTATAGAGAGAAGAAAATGTGCAAGTTTATGAATTTATACTTTACTGGTAAAAGAAAATGAATGAACCTGAAATTCAGGACATCCTCAGCTGAAAACAAAGGACCACGAACCAAAGGAAAGAGTTCTCTGCCATTTATGCTTTTCTAATAACGCTATATTGCAAACAATGCTTCAATAGTGATAATCGTGCAGGCTGGGAAAGAGAACCAAGAGAACCAGAGGACTAATTCATTTAATACAGCTGACAAAGTTACATTCAATATTCAACTAAACATCAGCTAAAGGTGCCCCTCACCCTAAACCACACGCTCACTGTGAAGACCAGAGCACACTGACCCAAAACTGTGGGCAGAAAAAAGTTAATCTTAAAATATTCAGAAAAAGAACTGACAAATCAAAATGAGGAGAACATTCTAGAACAGTTTGAATAAAGAACATCATTCTAGAACAGTGTGAATGAAGGACATCATTGTAGAACTGTGTGAATGGGAGGAGAACATTCTAGAACTGCATAAATACAGAACATTCTAGAACAGCGTAAATGAGAGGAGAACATTCTAGAATTGTGTAAATACAGAAGAAAATTCTAGAACAGTTCGAATGAAGAACATAATTCTAAAAGTTGGTGAAAGGGAGGAGAAAATACTAGAACAGCATGAATGGTGGGGAACATTCTAGAACAGTGTGAATAGAGGACATCATTCTAGAAATGTGTGAATGGGAGGAGAACATTCTAGAACCGTGTGAATAGAGGAGAGCATTCTAGAACCGTGTGAATGAAGAACATGTTTCTAGAACTTGGTGAAAGGGAGGAGAAAATTCTAGAGAAGTGTGAATGGAGGGGAACATTCTAGAACACAGTGAATGGCAAAGAATATTCCAGAACATGCATGAATCAGGTGGAAATGTACTAGTGTAAACAGGGAGAATGCTCTAGAACAGCCTGAACATTCTTCAACAGGGTGAGGAATATTCTACAACAGTGAGAATCAGATAAATATTCTAAAACCCTGATAATGAACATTGTAGAATGGTGCGAAGAACATTCTGGAACAGTGTGAATGGAGAACAACATTCCAGAATAACGTGAATGGGATCAGAACATTCTAGAACAGCATGAATCTGCTGAAAATGTACAGTGTGAATGGAGGAGAATGCTCTAGAACAGCTTAAACGGCCTTCCAAAGGGTGAGCAACATTCTACAGCAGTGTGAATCAGGAAAATACTATAAAACACTGTGAGTAAACATTCTAGAATGGTGGAACATTGTAAAATGTTGCGAGGAACATTTTGGAACAGTGTGAATGAGGAAAACATTCTAGAAGAGCGTGAATTTGAGGAGAACATTCTACACGCTCTTAACATTCACATACATTTGCACTTTGCTGTTGTCAGAAAGAAAACCTCGTATTTTCAAAAACGATAACCTTAATCTCAACCCAAAACTTAAATTTAACTTTAAACTAATTACTCTTTTTCAATTCAAAACTTGCTTTCAACCCCAAACCTAAATCTAATCGTGACCCTGACTTCAAATGAATTTCACCACACGGTTTCTAGATAAGCTATAATAAAGTCTGACTACCCGCACTTCTTCTTTCTGAAAGACCGCTTGTCTCTTTTTCTGCTTCTAAAATTAAGCTCTATATGATTAGCTTTGTTTTTTCCTGTCCTCTTTCTATTTCTCCTCCCCTGAAACCGTCCCACTACTCTCGGCCCGCTCTCGTGAGGTGTTTGAAAAGCAAACGAAGCTGCTGCGCTGTCTTCTAGAGTGTTTGCGCTGTCTGGACACTCACTTCTGCTTGTTTATTTAAGATAGCATGTGTACAACGTCTGCACGCTCAGACGCTTCACTGCGAGTCATGATATAAAACTGCACATCAGCAGCCGTTCCCCTTCAGTTACACTGGAAAGGGTGAAGTGGGTAAAATATACAGGATTCATCTTTTCAGTTCAATTCCCAAAGCAGTACTGCATCACTGCCACTTTTCCCTTGTTTCAAGATTAACTGTGGAGAATCTTTTGGACTTTTTTTTGTCTCCCTCAGATCCTTCAACAGTGCCTTAACCTTTAGAAGTCACACTTATTGCCGGCAACAAAAAAAATGTGAAATTTAATATACATTTTTTGATGGCCGTAGCTTATTAAACCAGGCAGAGAAATTCCTTTAAGAGTATGGATTCAAAACTTTGAAAAAAGATGCTTCTTCATGGGTTCTTTAGTAAAGAAAATGGTTCTATAGAGAACCCTTTGCATGATTAAAGAGTTCATCGCATCTTTAGACGGTTCTTCAGATTGAGGGAGAATGTGCGTACATAATTCTGTATAGAACCTTTTTGAAAAGCACTAAGAAAGCGTTCTTCTATTGCTAGAATTTCAAGCTTGAAGAACCCTTTTTGGTGCCACATAGAACCGTTTTTAAAAGCGTTCTATATAGAATCATCTATAGCACATTCTAGATCAATCTGTTAGTGTGAATTTGAGGAGAACGTTCTTGAATAATGCATCTGGTGGAGAACATTCCGCAACAGTATAAAGAAAATTCTAGAACAGTGTGAACGAGGAGAACATTCTTGAAGAGTTAGTATGGCTCTTCAGATTGACGGAGAATGTGCTGTAGATGATTCTATATAGAACCTTTCTGAAAAGAGTTCCTTATAGCACCAAAAAGGGTTCTTCTTTTGTTACAATTCCAAGCCTGTAACAATAGAACTCTTTTTGGCGCCATATAGAACCCTTTTCAAAAAGGTTCTTTATAGAATCATCTACAACACATTCTCCATCAATGTTAGAGCGTGAATTTGAGGAGAACATTCTTGAATACTGTAACTGGTGGAGAACATTCCACAACAGTATGAGGAAAATTCTAGAACAGTGTGAACGAGGAGAACATTCTTGAAAAGTTATTATGGTTCTTCAGATTGATGCAGAATGTGTTGTAGATGATTCTGCATAGAACCTTGTTGAAAGGGGTTCATTATACCACCAAAAAGGGTACTTCTATTGTTACCATTTGAAGCCTGTAACAATAGAAGAACGCTTTTCGGTACCACATAGAACCCTTTTCAAAAAGATTTTATATAGAATCATCTACAGCACATTCTCCATCAATCTGAAGAAACTTTCATGATGCAAAGAACTCTTTAATCATGCAAAGGGTTATTTGAGTGTTCATGGTTCCATATAGAACCATTTTCTTTACTAAAGAACCCTTGAAGAACCATAATTTTAAGTGTGTAGGAGACACTGTATCATGTTTCCATTTGATGAGAAGTTGATACTGTTCATGCAGTCATTTTTTTCAAAGGTAACTCAAAATTTTTGCCATCTTTTTATGGTTTGTTGATATCAAAGAAGTAAAAGAAACTTGAACCTGTACATAAATGTGAATGTAGACTGAAACCTGAGTGTAAACGTAAGTGCACACACTTGTACTCAGAGTAAAAATGCAATGGTTGCACTCCTACAAACACGCACACACACACGTCTCTTGACCAGATCAAAGGGCACTCTGTCGTCACACAACAGAATTCCCCGATGTTAAACAGGGTCAGTCCCATGTCGTAACACAGTGGTTAAGCCTGAGGTCGAAGGTCGTAACATCATGGAAAAAGCAGTTGTGCCACGACATGCACATCAACACACACTTATAAACTGACAACCAGAAGTTTGGGGACATGTAGGTTTTAGAGAAGTTTGGCAGTTTGCCTTAAGTAAACATATGGAGCAGAGAATAAAGTGGCACCTGCATTTAGATCTACGGGAAAGACATCAATAAACAGGGCGAGAAATTGTGGTTGAAAGTGCACATTCAGTGAGCGCGATGCTTGTGCAGTGGTGCAAGACAAAACTTCTGGAAAACCAGAAAAGCATATGCAGATTTGAGAGCTCAACTTTGAAAAACAATAGACTGATGTGGAAAAAAATGATGTAGTCAAATGAGTCATCTTTCACCATATTCTACACTAGTGGGCGAATGCATGTGTGGCGTACAGCCAGAAATCAGTACAGCCCTGAGTGCTTGACACTTGTGAGGGGGTCCGGTAGCTTGGTGGGGGCATTTAAGCTATGGGGCATTTTGCTGACATCGTCTAGGTCCACCTTGTTATTGCAAACCAATACTAAGTTAGTCTGACTGATCAACTTTACTCTGTGATGCAACATTGTTGTCCTGGGATCATCAAAACACCAACTGAGGAAATATCTTTTGGAAGAATGTTCCTGTACAGTTCAGGAGACTTACAGAATCTATGACAAGGTGCATTGTAGCTGTTTGGGTGGGTCATGGTGGCCCAAAACCCAAAAGACATGCCAGCTTTAAGATACACAGGATTATATTGGTCTGATGATCAGATTCTTTTACTGTGCCCTATCAGTCTTTAATCAGCCCTGATATGCCTGTTAAACTGATAAAGGTGTGCCGCAGCCTTCCACTTACGGAGCACCTTTCTTCATGAAATATAAAAACAGGGGCTTAAAAGATGTTTGCATTATGATGGTCCATTTCACACAATATCACAAGCCTACTAAGACATTTTGGGCCAGATTCATAAAACTTAGTGGTAACACTGCTACACCACTCAAAGTACGGTGCGGCAAGGTAAATAAGATCTACTCATAAGGTCACCACGGTGGTAAATAGCGCACCTGTGTCCTTTTAACACTGGGGTATTTTCCAAGGCAAAATCCACATGTAAATGTGGTCATAGATGCATGCCAGGTAAAGTTCAGTTTGACTGCTAAAATAGATAAGAAGATAGAAATGAAAATAAAGACACAAAACATAATCAGAGCTCTAAATTTAAGACAAGAAGTGCTGGTAAATAATAGCAAACTGTTGTGTAAAGTTGCAGCAAAACATGCACAACAGAAAAGGATATGGCAGACATAAAAATAGGACAGCAAATGTAACACAAACAGGGGTCGACTGTCAAAATCAGGCAAGATGAAAAAGAACACACATTCAGGTATTACTGGGAGCTGCAGTGCACAGGCAGAGCAAACCAATAAACTTTTAATCAAGAAACAAAGTTAAGCATTTAACATTTAATTGAAATTCCACTAGTAGATGCCACATTTCAGCTAGCAAAAAATCAGTTTTGACTGGTAGGAAATTACTAGTAAAAACATAATTTCACTTGTCTAAATTGAATCTGTTGTAAATTGAAAAATACAACCCTGTTCCCAAAAAAGTGATGACTAAGTGATGATAGTGGAAATCACTGCATGGGCTCAGGAACACTTCTGAAAACCACTGTCTGTGAACAGTTTGTCACTGAATCCACAAATGCAAGTTAAAACTCTACCATGCAAAAAAAAAACCATATATAAAGAGGATCCAGAAATGCCGCCGCCTTCTCTGGGCCCGAGCTTTTTAAAGATGGACTGAGGTGAAGTGGAAAAGTGTCCTGTGGTTCAACAAATCAAAATTTTTAATTATTTTAGGAAATCATAGATACCGTGTCCTCTGGGCTGAAGAGGAGAGGAACCATCCAGCTTGTTATCAGTGCACAGTTCAAATGCCAGCACCCGTGATAGATTGTGTTGACTTATGAAAGGCTACCAGCGCATGTAAATGAAGGAAAAGTGCAGCCACGCCTCACTTCACACAAGCAGTGAAACACGCTAGTGAATGAGCAAACATGTTATCGCCATACTATTTGCTCTTGACGCCGTGATAAATCTGATTTTATGAATCTTGCCCGTTATGTCTGTCTTTCCTTTAATTTGTCACCTGATCTGTATGTGTTTGCCAAGTACTCTAGAACTGTAACTATCCTTTTTATCTATGCAACTAATTGTTGAAGCTGTAAAGAAATGTCTATGGCCGAACTGGTGACTACCTAATGTCAGCTGCCACTGAAAGTGAAGTAAGAGTGACGGTCAGTAACAGGTCAGAGAGTCTAGGATAAAAATTGCTTCTGACCTTCACCTTTTTAAATACAACCTGAAAGCAGGTTTATGCGCAACTTATACAATATCTATGACAAATTTCTTAGCACATGGAGGCGGCATGAGTTACATGGTTACACACGGTGCACCCTGCTCTGTGTAAATAGTAGGTGTTTACAAAGGGCAGCAGCCCTCGCAGGGACTTTCTCTTTCTCTCTCATTCTTTCTTTCGTTCTTTCACTCGCTCTCGCTCTCTCTGCACTGTTAGGAACCGGCACAGCATTGTGAGGTAGAAAGGGCATCCTGTTCCTGTCTGACCCCAAAACCACTCAAAAACCCCTCCATCACTTCCTTTATTCTCTCTCTCTTTACTACAGTCTCTCCAGACTGTCTGCAGCAGAGGTGTGTAGAGTAATCTAAACCCATGCAGGCGTGAAAGTATTGTTAAAAAGCATTGTCAAAAAGTAACAGTACCCCCGCCCCCCCCTTGCAAAAATAGGACTTGAGTTGAGGACATTTAACTACTAGAAGCTACTACATACTATACTAATACAGTTGTTTCAATAACAGTTTTCTGATTTTGTGAGTGTATGACTGCTCAAAGCTGTGTTTGCTAACCATATACTAGCTAGCATTTTTGAGTTATGCCCAAAATTTGCTAAAACTGTCACTCCCAAAAACATTTAGCAGAGTTTCGGTGGTGTTATGATTGTTTTGATAGGAGTGTTCAATCATTTATTTGAATAAAAATAAACGTGATTACGGTATAGGGTCATTCAAAGTGAAAGAATTTTAGTCTGGAGTCCAACTGGACTCAAAGCAGTTTATGGAACAGTAGTAGCAGTCTGTGGAAGAGTGGAGGGAAATAAAGTTACAGGTAAAAAAAAAACAGTAGTATTGCGATAAACATAAGGTAGATCAGAAATTAGCACTTAGCATAGTAAATATATTGGGCAGTGAGGTTTGTGCACTGTGTAAAGTTGATGGCCTCACTAAAATGCTTATCCTAGTTGCGGCCCTGTGTTCACATTAAGTGCAGGTATACTAACAGACATCTATACAAACGTGTGAGCGCGACGCCCCCGCATGTCCTCAGATGCACAAATATAAACCAGCCTTAAAAATACGCTGTATAGTAATGAGAGTGAGGACCCTTACACAGCCCCTACTGTTCAAAACATACAAAGAATTAAAGTGAGATTTCCACTCTAGAATTACAGGCCATTATGGATATTATTTTTATTTTAAGTGCATGCAGTCGTTTTAGAATCATCCACAGCTCTGTTCGTGTTTTTTACAGCTTTGTATTAATTATTCAATAGATTTTTATAAGTATAGATAGTATAGAAAACACACACACACACACGCGCACACACACACACTCTCCCTGACTCACTCACTCCAGCGGCAGCAGACAGCAGACCTGCTCTTTTCTTTCTGCCCTTTTTTAAGCTCTCACTGTTCAGAATGATGAAACTCCAGAGAAAGGCACGATCACACGCTCTCGCAGAAAACGAGGGAGAAGAAAGAGGATGGAAAGGCAGAAAAACAAGGCAAGACAAACGAGCCCTTCCACCACATGCAGGAGGATTGATTACGATCGTCTGGCTGCACTCGTTCACTTTCTCATTCTCTCTCTTGCTCTCTTATTCTTCTCTTTCCCACACAGGTCTACAGTGAGACCCCTTTCTGTCTGCACACACAGAATCAACCACAACCACAAAGGACTCTCGCCACACACACACACACACACACACACACAAACACACACTGTGAGGCTGTGTGAGTCCTGAAGGCCGTT